>NC_046157.1:129600043-129693433 GCF_011064425.1 Rattus rattus
CCTTGTCTCAAAAAAGAAAAAAAAAGAAAAAAAAAAAGAAAAATGAGGGCCACGTGGTGGTGGCACACTCAGTACTCGGGCGTTGGGGGAAGGTAGATTTCTGAGTTCGAGTCCAGCCAGGTCTACCAGGTGAGTTCCAGGACAGCCAGGGTGACACAGAGAAACCCTGTTTCAAAAACCAACCAACCAACCAACTAACCAACCAACCAACTAACCAGCCAGCCAACCAACCAACACCTCCCCAAAAACAAACAAAACAAAACAAAACAAAAACAAAGAAAAAGAAAAGAAACGACAAAACCAGGTATAGAAAACAAAGGCATATTTGTGCTCAGTCAGACAGTAGCTTAACAACAAAAGAGAGTTTATTACTCAAATGACTCACAATGTCAACATCAAGCCAATAAAAATATATAATATGTGAATTACTTAACGGCATGGCCAACTGTAATTCTTTTGGAGGTCAGCCTTTCACACATAAATGAAAGGCCCCTGTTCTGTAGAAGATGAATCTTTACTGGGTAAAGACTGGGCAAGATGAGAGCCTCCCTGGCAGTGGGAGGGAGGTGGCCATGGAGTAGTTCTCAGTGTGTAAAAGCCACAGTAGATGAAAATAGGCTTGGCACAGATGAAATGTTTCCCTCTACCGTGACTTTTCCACATTGAGATTGTGAGCTCTCCTTCAAATCACCTTTTTAAACACGAACCAGTCAGTCACCGTCTATTGGACACCAGTTCTCAGTCAGGGTGTGAAGGTTCAGCCAGTTGAATTCTTCCTGGATTGGAGCGGGGCAGACGGTCATGGTCAGCCATGCAGTGCCCTCCATAGTGACCCCTCGTCAGTGACTTTTTAGAAAGTTAGTTTTACTGTGAGTGCACGAGCGCGTACTAGGGCACAGAGGAACAAGTACTGGCTTGGAGGTCAACTGTGTAGAACTGTTACCTGTTTCTACATCTCTATGGGTTCCAGAGACTGAACTTGGGTCACGAGGCTTGTGTGGCAAGCGCCATCCTGTCAGCCTTAACCGACTTAAGAAATTCTGTTTAATGCCACTGGTGGGCTATTGGGACCAACAATGCCAAAGTTAATGGTTCACTGTAGGACTGGCCACATGGTGCCCCTTTGAAAGAAAAGACATAGGAAAGAAATTTTTTTTGAAGACTTTTGACAAATTGGGCTCACTTTGTCTGGACATACAACAGTAAGAGACAAAAATTAGATTAGCTGCTGTAGGCAGGGAAGAGTTATTTCCACGAGTCTGTGTCCATGGGAGAGAGGGACAGAGACAGGGAGGAAGGAATATTTTTTAGTTTAATTGAGGCTGTAGCTTCCTGGGAAGGCTCTAATTGGTTGAAATGATTTGGATAGTCAGCCTTTTTAATAGCCTGATGAGAAATACTGATTTTTGTCCGTTTGTGGGGAAGTGAACCAGGTTGTGGCATAATGACCAGATGAGACATCTGTTCACACAGTCGAGAGGAGGGTAAGCTTTTATATTGATAAATAGTTGGTTATTCTTCCTTGTCTCAGAGGTTGAGACAAAGTGTACATAGATTAGGGGAAGGCTGAGCCTGGAAATGAAAAAACATTACATAAATGAAGATAGTGTTGAAATAAAGTCAGGTGGCAGTCGTTTTAATAACTATTTACAAGGCCTTCTGTGGGGTCACCTGGCAACTCACATGCAAGTGACCTGTGTCACGCCCTCTTCCTGGTCAAACTGTCCATCATCTAGCTCCCGGAGGACACTGTCGCTGCCACTGAACCCGGAGAAGCTGTCGCTCTGTGTGGGCCGCTCTTCCTTGGTCCAACACTCTCTGGAGGGAGAGAGGGGACCCTCCTCAAGAGGGGCTCGGCCTCCTGCGGGTTGGCACTCGCTTGTGTCGAGGCCAGTGCTCCTGCTGCCGACCTTGTTTCTGTCTTCGCCCCTCAGCAGCCGGCTGCCTTTCCTCTGAAACACAGGAGGTTGTCACGCAGGGCTCAGAACATGCACGCCTCTGCTCTGCCCACCGCTTCAACCTGAGGTTCTCCTTCTTTCCCACTCCTTGCTGTCGGAGCTGGGGTGTAGCTCAGAGCTGGTGCCCTGCCTGTGTGGACCTGGCGCCATCCTCAGCACCTGGGCCCTGCTCCTTTCTGCCTGGCTCTTGGCTTGTCCTTCTCGGCCGGAGGTGGCTTGTGTGGGCATTTCTCAGGAGAGAAATGAGTTAAAGTGTACTTGGGAAACAAAGTAAGCAAGAAACCAAACTGTGTTTTGTTGTCGGTGGTGGTGGTGACGGTGACTGAACTATAGAAAATATACTCCAGTGGGATTCCTGTCTGTGTCCTGAGGCACTAGTGTGTCCTGGAGAAAACACACGTTCTAAGTGCTTCTTTAAAACAGCAGTTCTCAACCTGTGGGTGGAACTCTTTGGGTGGAATGGCTCTTTCACAGGGGTGGCCCCAGACCGTCAGAAAACACAGATACCTACATCTGCCTTCACAGTGGTAGCCAAACTATAGATATGAAGTAGCAATAAAAATAATTTTATGGTTGGAGGTCACCACAGCAGAGGAGCTGTGTTAAAGGGGTCGCAGCAGGCCCCTTCCTTGTACTGAGTCTGACTGACTCATTCACATCGTACACAACAAGCTGTGGGTATTTTGCTGATACAGAATTAAAGGCTGGCCAGCAATATACTTGGTTCATGCGGTTTTTGAGTAACAATGGTCCCCATAGGCTCATATATTTGAATTCTTAGTCATCAGGTAGTGGAACTCTTTAAAAAGATTAGAAGGGTTAGGAGGTATGGCCTTGTTAGAGAAAATGGGTAACTGCGGGTGAGCTTTGAGGTTTCAAAAGCCCATGCAGGTCCAGTCTCTCTCCCTCCTCCCCTGTCCTCTCTACCCCCCCTTCCTTTCTCCCTCCCTCCCTCCTCTCCCTTTCTCCCTCCTCCTCCCTCCCTCCCTCTCCCTTCTTCCCTCTCTCCCTTCCTCCCTCTCCCTCCCTGCCCCCCATTCTCTGTCTCTCTCTCTCTTTCCGTTCCCCAAGATGATAATGGACTAAGGCTCTGAAGCTATGAGAAGGCCTCAATTTAATGCTCTCTTTTATGAGAGTCGCCTCCACACGTTGTCACTTCACAGCAATAGAACAGTGACTGAGACAGTAAGTTCCTGAAGAAGTCTCTGCCATGTAAACTTAGGTCTAAAGATCTCTGAGCGACAGGAGGGCTGGATCCTCCAGGAGGGCTCCAGCCCAGCACGTGGGTGTCCAGGCTGCTGCAGGGGCGCTTTTGTTACTGCCAGTGTGTCAGTCATTGGATCCCACCACAGGACCTAAGCTCTGTAAGGCTGAGCAGGATTTAAAAATTACCCACCTTCACTTCAGTGTTAGCTGGGAACTAAGATTACACTTTACTGTGTGAAAGGCTAAATGAAACTCTTAGACAACACTGCCTCACAGGCAAAAGACCCTTGTTCCTGTCTTCACTAGCAAACCCTTGCCTCACCGAATTTAATCATTGGACATTTGACCCTTGTCCTGTATTCCTGCTCAGAATGTGTTGAGCTGAGTTCTCACCGTGGGGCCTGGGAGGTCCTCTCAGATAGGTGCCAGGCTTGAGAGCAATGCCCTGGTCGGTGCCGGGGTGGCACAGGGGGCTGGGTCGGCTTCCTCAAGCCTGGCTAGTGGGGGCCTTTCCCACACAAAGATCCCCTGGGGTTGTCCCCAACCTTCCGGTCTGACTCACACAGGGAGCCCTGGAGCCCTCACTGCAACAGGGACAAAGGTGATGTTTGCAATACACTATTGTGTGTCAGATAACAGAGGCCAGCTCTCACTGCAGTGATAATTTCCTTAATAAAAGTGGAATATTCCGTAGCACATGCTAGTCATAGTAATTTACTTTTAGATAACTTAATCAGCAAACGGCCATCAGTTTGTAAAGTTGAAACGCCACTGACAAAATAGTCAGTTCTGTATCCTGAAACGCTTCAGAACACACACCTTGGCTTGTCAGAAGGCTAAGGGCTTGATCGATATGTCTTTCGCAATGATGTTGCCTCTCACACAACCTCACCCCATGTGAAGTGCTTTTTTACAATCAGCCAATTTGTGATTTCCCAATAACTTAAAACGTTGGAAGCCCATCCAGTCCCAGGAGAGCATTCATTTCACTACCCCCAACTCTTCAGGGGTCCCCGTGAAGGGTAGGGCCATGGAGTGTCCTGCCCCATGGGCACTGGACCGATCTGCCTTGTGCTTTTCACGGCACATTCATTGTGTTTGCAAAAACAAAACAAAACAAAACAAAACAAAACAAAACAAAACACCAAGAGTAGATCAGTGATGCAAGGCTGTGTTCCTTAAATAAAACTATAGAACAGTGCACACACACACACTCACACACACACACACTCACACACACACACACACACTCACACACACACTCACACACACTAGAGAACCTGATAGAACAAAGAAAAAAGGAAAGCTCATCCTACCTCCAAACAACGCTATATAGTTAGAGCCTGGACATATTTTATCTCATCTCTTCCCCCTCCTCCTCCCTCCTCCCTCCCCCTCCCCCCTCCTTCCTCCCTCCCTCCCCTCCTCCCTCCCTCCATCCATCTTTTCTCGTTCTGCATATAAGTGGTTCATAAAAACACAGCGCGAGTCTGTGTAGCTCATTTCCCACCAGGCATACACTGCAGTTCCCTGTTATTTTCCAGGCTCACTCATGGCCTTTCCTGCTTCCTTCCAACATTTTCTCTACAAGGTGACAGGGACTTATGCTGATTTGGATACAGATCCAATGCCACCCTAATAAACATCTAATGTGTCAGTCTTGTTTAAAAGAAAAGGGACGGACCCAGTCTATTAGTGTCTTTTCTTGATGTAGTGTCAAATACCAGACTAAAGCAACTTCAGGCCTGGTTTCCTTTGTCTCACAGTTTGTCACGATGAGGAGAGGATCACAGTTGGGGAACAGAATAATGAGGGCTACTGCTCAGCTCACTTCCTGCCTTCAGTTCAGGACTCAGCCCAAGGAGGGAAGGATGCTGCCCACTTTCAGGATGAGTCTGTGCCTTAGGGTTTCTTTTTATTGCTGTAAAGAGACACCATGATCATGGCAACTCTTACAAAAGAAAACATCTAATTGGGCCTGGCTTACAGTTTCAGAGGTTCAGTCCATTATGGTAGGAAACATGGCAGCATGCAGGTGCTAGAGGAGCTGAGAGTTCTACATCTTGATCCACAAGCAGCAGACTTGTCCACACTGGGCACAGCCTGAGCATATATGACCTCAAAGCCCACCTTCAGTGACACACTTCCTCTGACAAGGCCACACCCACTCCAAGGCCCCACTTCCTACTAGTGCCATTCCTATGGGCCAATCATTCAAACAATGAGTCTATGGGGGCCATGCCTGTGAAACCACAGCCTGTTTTCCCACCCTAATTAATCTAATGTAGGTAATGTCTCATGGGCATGCCCAGAGGTAACCTAGTCTAGATAATTCCTCACAGGCATGCCTGGAAGCTTGCCCCCGCGATAATTCTAACTTATGCTGCACCCATTAGGATACATCTGCAGCTCAAGTGACAAGCCTGTTGACTTTGGGATATCCCAGTACGGCTCCTTTCCATAGCCAGTGTTCTAATACAAACAAAAGAACTAAGTTAGGAATGTAGGGTAGTGTCTTAGTCAGGTTTCCATTGCTGTGAAGAGACACCATGCTCACAATAGTTCTTAAAAAGGAAAATGTTTACTTGGGGCTGGCTTACAGTTCAGAGGTTTAGTCCATTATCTTCATGGTGGGAAGCATGGTGACACTCACTTAGACGTGGTGCTGGAGAGTTCTACATCCAGAGTTGATAGTCAACAGAGAGAAACACTGTGCTTGGCTTGAGCAATTGAAACCCCAAAGCCCACCTGCAATGACACACTTCCTCCAACAAGGCCCAAACTACTCCAATAAGGTCACACTTCCTAGTGTCACTCCACAAGCATTCAACGCGAATGTATGGGCCCGAGGGCACATTCTTATTCAAACCACCACAGTTAGTGTGTCCATCATGGAAAATGATGTGGAAAACTGACAGACAGCTACCCTGTGATGCAGCCATCACACTCCTGGGTAAGGCTGGAGGAATGAAGTGAGGATGTTAGTGACTATTCTCACCCCATGCTCACTGCCCTGTTTCTCACAAGGCCGGTGAGTGGAAACATCCTGATTGTTCGTGCTCCACTGGTGAGTAGATAAAGGAGAGGTCACCTTCTACCTGCCACTGGTGCTCAGGGAAACAAGCCAGGCTCAGAATGACAGCAACCACACTGTTAGACACACAGAATGTGGGGAGTTCCTCTCCTAGGAATTACAGGAAGAATGGTGTCTACCAGAAGCTTCAGAGAGAGGGGGTGGGGTTGGGAAAAGGATGGGGGAAGGTTAACCAATGGACATAAGCTACAGCTAAGGTAGGAAGTTCTGGTCTGCTGCGGCCCAGTTGGGTGACTGTGTACACTGGATTTCAATGATTTCACCATAAACAAGTGATAAATATGTGAAAAAAGTAGGCATGCTAACTTGATTTAAAAAAATCATACGATGTATATGTGCATTGAAACATCACACTGTACACACACACACACACACACACACACACACACACACACACACACAGGCTGGAGAGATGAAGAGATGACTCAGGAGTTGAGAGAATTTGCTGCTCTTGCAGAGGACCAGGGTTTGGATCCTATGTGGTTGGCCCCCCCAGGTGGTTCACAACTGTCTGTAATTCTAGTTCTTCTGGCTTCCTTGGCACCAGGCATACACATGCATGCACGCATGCAAAACACTCATACACATCTTTTAAAATACCATGTACTACTTAAAGATTAATAAAAAAAAAAAGTATCCACACTACAAAAACCAAACTGAACCAAAACACTGCCTGTCTTCAAGGGGCCAATCTGTCTGTTTTTCTCTTAAACAACAGCACTTTCTCCCACCATCCTTCTGCAGTGTTTAAGCATGTGGTATAACACAGACCACGTCTCCTTCCAGACTCCGTGGAAGTGGATGTGTAGAGACAGAGCAGTTCAGATCAAAGCAACAGAACCCACGACTGCCTGAGAAAGTCATTGCCCGAGGCACAAACTTGGAATTCCAATTTCCTGTCGCTGTGGCTGAGCTTTGCAGCCACAGGCTGGGGAGCACGAGCCTACAGGGAGAGCCGGATTCTGCTGGCCCCCAGGCTGATCCAGGTCTTGAAGCCCCACCGCTACCCTATCCCGAGTGCCTGCCACCTTTAGGGATTACAGGACCCACCTGTGTGTGGATCAATGTTTACGGTTAGTCTGTTTATTTATGTTGTGTGTGCCGTGGTGTCCCTGCAGAAGGAAGACAAGTAGGCTTGGTTCTGTCCCTTTGCTTCACGGATTTCAGGGACAGAACTCAAGCTGTTAGATTTGACAGCAGATGCCTTCACCCCTAAGCCACCTCGCTGGCCATCTAAACTGTCCGTTGTTGGAACAGCTTAGTACGTAGTTATTTACTAATTATCAGTCAACGTGGAAATAATTCTCTTGTTAACTAGTGCTCTCCACTTGATTTCCCCCAACTTTCTGAGAAAAGTTCTAATTGTATAGAAAATTTAAAAGAGAAGAGGTGCCCAATGCCTCCACTTAAATAATGTTGCCTCCTAGGTGTGTAGGCTTTGGAACATCAACACCGACATTTCTGTATTACACTGATGGCCGTGTTAGTTGGAGAAAATACAGGACCACTTGGCACTCCTGCATTTTTCTCCCGTCCTCTGTCTCCTTATACCATTTGCAGAATTTAATGATTGCAACCTCTCATATTGCCAGTCATGGCGCCAGACACATTTAGATATGTTCTCAAAGCGAAGCGTGAGAGCTTGGTGGCCTGTGCTAATATTAATCATATTTTGTAAAGGAAATGGAGACCTGGAGGGGCCACAGGCGCCATCTGTGCCCCTCTTACTTTAAGCCCTCAGAATCCTTTTAGGTTGCTGTCAGCTCCCAAGCTCTCTACAAATGGGAGTCCTATTCTCTCGTGCCTGTGGAAACAACATGCTTTTAAAGATTTTTTAAAAAATTATTTTAGGGCTGGAGAGATGGCTCAGAGGTTAAGAGGTCCTGAGTTCAACTCCCAGCAACCACATGGTGGCTCACAACCATCTGTAGTGGGATCTGAGGCCCTCTTCTGGTGTCTGCAGACAGTGACAGTGAACTTATATACATGAAATAAATAAATAAGTAAATCTTAAAAAAAGACAGAGTCTTAAAAAATTATTTTAAAACTGTTTCTGTGCATATGTGTGCAGGTGCGTGCAGAGTCCAGAAGAAGAGGTCAGATTCTATGCAGGTAGAGTTCCCAGGTGGTTGTGAGCTGCTCAGAGCAGTGCTAGAGACTGAACTTGAGGCCTCCGGACAGCAGCCAGCGCTCTGAACCATCGAGGCATCTCCTCAGCCCAGAAACCAAACATTTTTTTCTTTCTTTTTTTTTTTTTTCTATTCTTTTTTTCGGAGCTGGGAACTGAACCCAGGGCCTTGCGCTTCCTAGGCAAGTGCTCTACCACTGAGCCAAATCCCCAACCCCGAAACCAAACATTTTTAAGTGGCTCTTTGTTTCTTATAAATGATATGGGCAGAATTTTTTAAAAATGGAAATAAACATTTTTAGACAATTTAAAAATCTATGAGTTTTATTTAACTCTTCAAAAAAAACAAAAACAAAAACAAAAACAAAACAAAACAAAACAAAAAAAAACCCCAAACAAACAAACAAAAAAAAACCAAAACAAAACCAAAAGTTTAGGAAGGAAAATCTTCAAAGAGAAACATTAAACTCAAATTTAGCTGATCGAGGTCAAAAATCCCTTTTTGTTTGTTTGTTTGATTTTGTTTTGCTTTTGAGCCGGGGTTTGATGCAGGCCAGAGTAGCCTTGAACTCCTGATCCTCCTGCCTCCACACCACCCTAAGGCCTGGGATTATAGGGTACAGCTTTTGATCAGAATCCCTCACCCCCTCCAGCAAAGCTATCATTTCCTGGAATCTATTTGGAGGCATCTGTCGAAAATATGACAATAAAAATACGATGAGGAATGGAGAGAAGAACGGAGCTTAATGGAGCCCTGTGAAGGGAAAAGAGGCAACCATCACTCACACCGAACTTCCCAAGAATCCCTGCCTTGAGGCGAGGCTTCATGAAGACTACCACATGGAAAATGTAATCTAATTTATAAAGCAAATGTTCTTCCGAAATTTCCTTTCTTTTACTTAATTTTTTAAAACTAATATGTGTGTGTGTGTTGCCTGCATGTGTGTCTGTTCACCATGTGTGTGCAGTACCCAGGGAGACCAGAAGATGGCATCAGACTCCCCTGGGACTGAGTTACAGATGGATGTGAGCCGCCATGTGGGTGCTGGGAACTGGAATTGAACCCAGGTCCTCTCTAAGAGCAGCTAGCACTCTTACCCTCCAAACCATTTCTCTAGCCCCTCTTTTATTTATTAAAGATGGGGATCTCACTCTGTTTCTTAGTTTTAAGCTTCCAGGCTCAAATGATTCTCCTGTCCCCGTCTTTCTTTCTTTCTTTCTTTTTTTTCTTTTTTCTTTTTTTCGGAGCTGGGGACTGAACCCAGGGCCTTGCGCTTGCTAGGCAAGCGCTCTACCACTGAGCTAAATCCCCAACCCCTGTCCCCGTCTTTCAAAGAAGCTGGGAGATGTTGAAAATTCAGCTCCTTTTATGCTGGGTTTTGTGTTTGCTTTGATCTGATAGTAACTGTGCCCTGGTTCTTTCTTTTTGGACTAAAAAGTATTTAAGTCAATTTTACATTACTGGAGTTCAAGTTAAGAGACTGGATATTTTAAAGAGACAGTGAGGCCAGATGTGTGGTGTAGGCTTTCAGTCCCAGCACTCGGGAAGCAGAGGGGGTGGAACTCTGAGTCCGAGGTCAGCCTGGTCTACATAGTGAGTCCCTGGACAGTGCTATGTGGCAAGATTCTATATAAAGGGGGGGGGGCTTAAACATTATTTTATGTGTGTGGATGTTTTGTATATCTGTGTGTCACGTGTAGACCTGGGGCCTGAGGAAGCAGAACAGTCAGATTCCCTGGTACTAGAGTTACAAATGGTTGTTAACAACCATGAGGGTGTTAGGAAATGAACCTAGGTCCTCTGGAAGAACAGCCAGTGCTCTTAGGTGCTGAGCCATCTCTTTACCCCCAGAAACATTGAACTTTTAAGTTAGATTATTTGCTTGTTTGCTTGTTTGTTTGTTTGTTTTGAGACAAGGTCTCACTGTGTAACCCTGGCTGTCCTGGGAACTCACTTTGTAGCCCAGGCTGTCAAGCTCAGAGGCTCACCTGCCTGCCTCCCCAGTGCTGAGATTAAAGGTATATGTATACCATTATCCCTGGCTAAATAGTGGGGTTTTCAAAGTTGTGTTGTATTTTATATTGTGATATTATTAATATGGTCTGGAGGACAAACAAGAAGGGAAAGTTTTATGGTTTAAAGCAACATGTTTGTGTGTCAAAATTGACAAGGAGTAGGGTATCATAAGCAACATGTTTGTATGTCAAAATTGACAAGGAGTAGGGTGTCATAAGCAACATGTTTGTGTGTCAAAATTGACAAGGAGTAGGGTGTCAGGGGTAGCTTTAGTTGTCAACTTGAGGGAAGAGGGAACCGCAACAGAAGAATTGCCTTCATGGGATTGGCCTGTGGGTGGTCTGGGGCAGGGTGGGGGGATTTCCTTAATTGTTAATTGATGTGGGAGGGCCAGTCCATGTGGGAGGCCAGTACTGGGCATGTGGACCTGCATCATATAAGGAAGGCAGCTGAGCAAGCCAGAGGGAACCAGCCATGTTTGTCTACTTCAGACTCTACTTCCTGGTTCCTGTTTGAGCTCTTGCAGGAAGTTCTCCCAATGATGGGTTGTGTCATGGAAGTATAAGCAGGATAAATACTTTCCTCCCCTAAGTTGGTTTCAGTTAGTAGTTTTTCCCCACAGAAACAGAAGGCAAAGCAGGGTACTAGGACTACAGGAATGTGCCACAATACCCGGTGTGCAGTCTTATTTTATTTATGTGTGTGTGTATGCACATGTACCTGCATGTACCCTTGCGTATATGCCACAAGTCAGTTCTCTTCTCAGACCACGTGTGTCCTGGGAAATCAACCACAGATGGTCTGTCAGGCTTGGAAGCAAGCACCTTTATTTGCTAAACCGTTTCCCTGGGCCTGGGATTTTATTAAAGTGCCTGAACTGTAAAACTGGCAATTGGGTATACACGTCTATGGGCTTTGATAGCCACAGATGTAACACACAGTTCTATGGTCTCCCAGTCTTCCCTGTATATCCTCCTCTTGCACAGTTCACTTAATCCGGGCTGTGATGGAAAAGGGAGGATACAGTGTACCCTTTGGATACTGGGGCCTTTAACCCAGCCTAACACCCATGAGATCCATCCAAGTCCCCGTTCCCATCCGTAGCTCATCTCTTACTTCTGAATAGCACTTAACTGTAGACTGTACTCTCATTGTTTATCCATCCACGTGTTGAAGACATAGGCTTTCTCCTGCTTTGGACAACTATGACTAGGTAACTATAAATATTTGTGTATACGTTGTGTGCACACACATCTGTGAACACGTGTGTGTTTCTCTAACATAAACACCCAGGAGGGGACTGCTGAGTCATAGGAGCACAGTTAAAGTCACAGCGAGTGGCCCAGCCATGTCCCAGCCTGCTGTGCTGCTTGCCTCCTTCCCAGTGAGGACTGCTTTGCTCGTCCGCTCGTCTGACCAGCTCTTGGCTATTGTCTGATTTAAAAGTTTGGCTTTTGTGATATGTGCATGGTGGTATCTCGTCATGAGCTACATTTGCGCTCTCATAACTAATGACTAAAGCATCTCTTGTATATTTATTGCTTGTGTATGTTTCCTCACCAGTAACTGTGTTGTTTTCCTACTGTTGACGGTTGAGATTCTTGATGCAGTCCCTACACAGCCCATTCTTGATGATGTGACAGCTAAGGCTTCCGTGGTCTGTGCCCCATCTTTCATTCTTTTAGTGGCACATCTTTTAATTTTGAAAATCTAATTTATCAACTTTGTTATTTCCAAGACGGGGTTTCTCTTTGTAGCTCTTCCTGTCCTGGAACTCATTCTCTGTATACCTAGCTGTCCTCAGACTCAGAGATCCGCTTGCTGCTAGCTCCTGAGTGCTTGGATTAAAGATGTACAGCACCGGGCTGGAGAGTTGGCTCAGTGGTTAAGAGCACTGTCTGCTCTTCCAGAGGTCCTGAGTTCAATTCCCAGCAACCACATGGTGGCTCACAACCATCTGTGATGAGATCTGGTGCCCTCTTCTGGTGTGTCTGAAGAGAGTGACAGTGTACTCAATATAAATAGATAAATCTTTAAAAAAACAAAAACAAAGATGTATGCCACCACTGCCTGGCTAATTTACATTAATTACACAGTTTTGCTATAGCTGAGATCTTTCCTAACTTCGTGGACAGTTCCCCCTAATGTCTATTCTAAATAGCTTCCAGTTTTACTGTATAAATGATTTCTGATGCCTTAAAGAAAATGGGGCTGGGGTGCAGCTCAATTCACAGACGTGCGTGTGGCTGCAGTGGCAAACGCTCCCAGCACTCCTGTGCGAGGCACAGGAGGGTGTGCGTTTCAAGGTTTGAGACTGATGACTTGGTCAATCTGGGATGGCAAGATGCTCCTACTGCTGACCCTGGTGAGTCTCAGCCTGGGCTTCCTGCCACACTTTCTCTGCAACAAGTGCCACACTGAACATCTCTGCCACCCCGCGTGCTCCTGCCGTGAGCAGCCTGCTTACTTTCTCTGGCTCTTGGCTCTAGCAACACTTGGGGCAGGGGACACTAGGAAGACTAATCTCTGGAGAACCGAGTCCTGGTGATGGGGCTGACTCACCGGGGCAGCCACGCTCAGGGCCTCTTCCTGGGGAGGACTTTCTACTTCTCACCCTGGCTCCTTTCTTTTCTCTGGACCACCCTCCTTCCACACTCTCCAGCCGTCCTCACTGTCAGCACGAGCCCAGGCACACTTCTGCCCATCTCTCTTCGGAGTGCAGTCCTGTCCTGACGTCTTTCCTTACTGCATCATATAGAGTACACTTCACATCCCCCATATTACCCAGAAGACTTAGCATAAAACCGAGTTTATTCAGGGCATGGGGAGGGGGGTTAAGAGGGTAGTAGGGCAGAGAAAGAGAGAGTAGAGTAGGAAGGAGGGGAGTAGAGGAGTAGAGGCCGGCCATGAGCACGAGGAGAGAACGGGGAGGGGAAGGGGGAGAGAAGGAACAAAGGAGGAAGAGGGTAAGAGCAAGAGAGAACAAGGTCATTTTTTCCTCTTTAACATTTGGGATTGAATCCAGGGCCTCATGCACTCCAGGTGAATGCTCTACCACTGAGATCTGTCCTCAGCTCTAGAATTTCAATGAGGACAGAGCCTAAATATTGTCATGAAACTGCTATCGATTGTAAATAGAGAAGACTGTGAGGTAGCAGACTTGGGTTCAAACACAACTGCACAGCCCTCCATTAATTTAATTCCATGGGGGCCGTGAATGAGCAAATTCTCCACAGAGTACTCCACAATAAACTCCTGACCCAGGGTCATCCTCCCTGAGGTGAGGGGCACACTGCTCACACGTGGGTCCCATAGGTGACTCTCCTCTCCTGCCTCCCACCTTCTGATGCACTTCCCTACCTCAACCTACGATTCCAAAATTAACATAGCATGGCTAAATTGCATACACTGTGGGTGTGTGAGGGTCCTATTATAAGTTAGGCATTATCAATACAGCTTTCCACCGGTCAAAGAGCACTGTTCTAGCTTCAAAACCACAAGAGTAAGAAACCCTGCCTCAGTAAAGAGCAGGACAGTCAGGCATGCGGCTGCATCCTTTTAATCCCAGAACTCAGGAAGCACAGGAAGGTCAATCTCTCTGAGTTCAAGTCCAGCCTGGTCTACAAAGTGAGTTCCAGGACAGCCAGGGCTACGGGGCTATACAGAAAGACCCGGTCTAACCCCCTGCCCCATTTAAAAAAAAAAGGCTGGGCAGTGTCAGCGTGAGACTGTATTGAGACAAACAGAAGTGTTGCATGTTGTTAGAGGTCAAGATAACCAAAACTGTGCATATTTTTGCAAACTTTGGCACTTTGGACGCACAAACTTAGAAAACCAGTGGAGGAACTCCCCTTCCGCTCTACCCTAGGACTGGTGGCTGAGACTGGGAACTATAGTGGCAGAGGACAGGTTAGCAGCACGGATTTATTTTGTATGCACACAGGGACTTCGTTATAAAGAAGAAAAAGTCAAAGGGATGGCTAGGTGTGGAAGACTGAACTCAGCACAGCTTTTGGAGAGGCTGACAGGCTGGAAGCAAGGAAAGCGATGCCAGAGCCTCCAGGGAGTGGTGAGGGAGCAGATTATTTCGCTGAGGGTTGCTTTTGCAGGTTCGAGTCAGAGAGGATCGTTTCCAGTTGTCACTCTCTTCCTTCCACCAGGGAGAGCAGATGTATACATAGACTGGGAACCTGCTACCTCTGTAAGGTGACATATAGGCCATTCTATGGCAGAGAAAAGGGCAGACACTTCTTGGGGTCTGCTTTTTCTTAGTTGCCTGCAGCTCAAAATGGTTCTTATGCCAGTGTGCTGTGTGCTGGGAAGGTCTATTTTAATAGTCTTTGGAACTGTGTCATCCTTTCTTTTTAAAAACATTTACAATTTTTGTTTTATTATGAATTAGTTGTGTGTAGTGTACGTATCTGTGAGTGCCATTGGCCTGTGTGAGTCAGAGGACTATATGGGGAGTCAGTTTCCTCCTGCCACAGTGGGTCTTGGGGGAACCAGTTAACCTCTTTAGGAGACTGTTTCCAGGCTGAGTCTGTGTCCGGTGCTCAGTTTAGAAGGAGAGAGCGAGCTTGAGGATTAAATGCTTCACTATCATGTCTTACTCATGACGCCAACACTGAGGTTTTTACTCACTTCCGGGGTCTGAGCAGCTGAGTTCCACGTCACTGGCCTTTGGAGAAACACGACCTGCTTGGTAGCCAAGTTCCCTTCACTGAAAGTTAAAACAGTACCATTTGCATTGTGAATTACGAATTTTCTCTTAATGCTACAGAGATCTTAATTACTTTCTAAAGTTAAGATCCCAACAAATGGGTTTCATTACACCATTTTATATACATGTGTCATTATACTTTGTTCTAGTGAATTCATAATTTTCTCCATATTTAATTAGGTTGGCCCACATATATCCTTTGTGGGGTAATCTTCTGATCCCAAAATAATTATGAAATACAGGTGTATTGGAAAAACAAGAAGAAAAAACCCTATTAAAAAAATTAATTGGGGGTTGGGGATTTAGCTCAGTGGTAGAGCACTTGCCTAGGGAAGCTTAAAGGCCCTGGGTTGGGTCCCCAGCTCCAAAAAAAAAAAAAAAAAAAAAAAAAAAAAAACAAAAAAAAATTAATTGGGGCTGGTGATATGGCTCAGTGGTTAAGAGCACTGACTGCTCTTCCAGAGGTCCTGAGTTCAAATCCCAGCAACCACATGGTGGCTCACAACCATCTGTAGTGGGATCTGATGCCCTCTTCTGGTGTGTCTGAAGAAAGCGACAATGTACTTATATAAATAAATAAGTCTTTAAAAAAATTTAATTGGTGTGGGGTGAGGGTGTTGAAGAGATCACTCAGTGGTTTAGAGCTCTTGCAGCTCTTCCAGAGGACCTGGGTTCGATTCTCAGCACCCACGTGGTGGCCCACTGTGGCTGTAACTCCAGTCCAGGGGATCCAATACCATCTTTTGGTTCCCATTGGCATCAGGATGCTGGACAGACAAATACGCAGGCTAAACATCCAGACACATAAAAGTTAACTAAGAAGTTGGAGGGTCGACTCAGTGATTAAGGGTGGATGCTGTTGTGGGTGGAGAGAGGGGGCAGCAGTTAGAAGCACTGGCTGCTTTTCTAGAGGATGGGGTTCAATTCCCACCCCGGACATGACATCTTACCACTGCCTGTAACTTCAGTTCTAGAAGATCTGATGCCCTCTGCTGGCCTCTGAGGGATATGTGTACATGATACACATAAATGAACGGGAAACACTCGCACACCTTGAAGATTTTTTAAAGACTTTTTAAAAAAGGGATGTCGTCTTGCAGAGGACCTGAATTCATTTCCTAGCACCCATATTAGGTGGCTAAAAATCAACTGTACCTCCAGCCTGGAGGGGCCTGGAGGGACCCGATGTCTTCTTCTCTCCTCCATGGGCACTTACATACATGTGGCATCCATTCCCACACACATATGTACACATAGATAAGATAGAAATTTTTAATAATTATTAATTTAGTAATTAAAACTCTTTTTAAAAAGATTTATTTATTTATTATATTTAAATACACTGTAGCTGTCTTCAGACACACCTGAACAGGGCATCAGATCTCATCACAGATGGCTGTGAGCCACCATGTGGTTGCTGGGATTTGAACTCAGGACCTCTGGAAGAGCAGTCAGAGCTCTTAACCGCTGAGCCATCTCTCCAGCCCTCAAAACTCTTTTAAAACAATATATATTATAATCCTCCGAACCCCCCATCTCAAAATATATCAAAAAATATAATTTTGTGAAACCAATTTCAGACAATTATTTTTATGTTTTTGCTTCCTCTCTGGTTCTTCTCAGCAACTGCCTTTTTTCCATACCTGCGACCACCACGTGTTTACGTTTTCCTGTATTCCCTGTGTATGTGATGGTAGCTTTAATGGATGTCCAGGATCTTCAAAGAATGAAGACACCAGAATGTACTGTTTTCCCTTATGCTTTAGAAAATAAGTTTCTTGCTAGTTCTAAATCATGCTGTTATAATATATACACACATATATGTTATTATATGTTTCTATATGAGAATATGTGCGCACACACACACACATATATATACTATATATATATATATATATATATATATACTATATACATATTATATATATACACACACATATCCTCTCCCTTATGGATTATTTCCTCGAGATGCATTATCAGGAATGAAAGTATGATTTAAGCCTCTTGGTGTGCGTTGTCAGATTAGAGAGCAATTTGCGGAGCCACGTGTGGGGAATTTCCTCTGTATTTTCCACTCAGCCGGTTCAGCCCCAGCCAGGTTCATTCACTGCCGATGCCCTTTGTAACTGGCACTCAGCATTCGCCTTAGTTAGCTGTCATCTGGGGTGGCGTCCTCTCAAGTGCTTCCCTGTCTCCTAGGGTCTGTGGGGAGGAGCAGAGCTGAAGTTGCTCAGTAACAACTTTTATTATGCAAAGAACCCCGACAAAACCTTACTGTGAGCCGCAATCCATTCTGTGGTCTTTGTCTCTGGAAACTGAATGGGAGGGAGGCTTAGGCTCTACAACTGTGGTCAACAGGACATTTAGCGAGCATTCCAAACATATGGATGCTGGGCATTTGGGAAAGTTAGAAATCTTCCCCCAAGGATAGAAGGAGATGGCTACAATTTTATTTTTAAAAGACTTCTTATAGTCAGTCCAGTTTCATTTCAGTTTGAGCATGTCTTCTGTCAGAACAAAATGCTTTGGACGGTGTAACTTTTGGGGATAAATTGTGTGGGACTGTGGAAGGGATTAGCATTGAGACTAGACGGGGCCAGTGCTTGGGAGTCACAGGCTACACTGGAAAAAGACACGACTTGGGAACCATACAGTTCCTGGGTTCAAATCTCAGCCCTGTCATAGCACCCAGAGCCTATGGTCTTTATGTTCTCCACTATTTAAGGACCCGGGGAGGATAAGACAGAGTCTTCCTCTATGCAGCCACCAGAAGAAACACAAGTGTGTAACTTAGGGTGGAGAGGTAGCTCAGTGCTTAAGAGTGCTTGCTGTTCTCGCAGAGGACCTGGGTCAATTCCCAGCACCCACGTGGTGGCTCTCAGCCTTGTGCTTCTGTGGAGGATTTGCAGGTCTGGTGCACAGACAGTGAGGTAGGTAAAGTACTCACATACGTAACATGAAGTAAATAGAAAGAAAGATAGAGAAACATTCAGTTCTCTATCCACTTGGCACAATGTAGGATGGAGTACAAAATAATTTTTATAAAAAGAAAATATATCAATCAAGAATATCTTTCAGAGAGAAAATTCAAAGGAGAGAGTTCATAGGAGAAAGAAGAAAGACTTCTGAGCAGTGCTTTGTTGTAGTGGACAAATAAATACACAAGAGAACCAGGCCTGGGCGAGCAGGCCAGGTCAAGGCAGGTAGAGGGTCCCCAGAGTGAGTTCTCGACAACCAGTTAGAGGATGGGACAAGTCTGAACCCAGGACAGAATGAGCCAGTCTGCTTACCCGCTACTTCTAACTCTTTTCCAATACAAGAACCCTTCCCGTCAGGTCCAAATGACCCCAGTGACGCTGGCTGCAGATGTGAGAGGCTTTTTGACCCTAACACCTTATCATAAGTTTAGGCTGTTTTGAAAAAGTCTGGGTTCTCATTTAGTTATGGTTTCAGTTTAGAATGTGCAGAGTACATTGGAATGGAGAATAATGAGGAAGATAAAAGCAAGTTTCTACTCTGCTACCCCACGGCAATTAGATGCTTAACTTTATAGGTCCTGATGTTAGTATGTCAGGAGGAGAGGCAAGGAGAAGTCGTGACCTGTAACATTTAAATACCACATCAAAAATGGGCCACTGAAAGCTTTGCTCTGAAGTTCCAGTGAAACTGGCACAAGCCTCACCTCAGCACTTGGGAGGCAGAGGCAGGTAGACCTCCGCGAGTTCAAGGCCAGCCTGATCTGCATACTGAGTTTCAGGACAGCTAAGGCTATGTATGGAGACCCAGACTTAAACAAATTCAGGTTTGCACAAGAATAAATAGCAAGTTTAATATAAACATAAGAAAGCAAAATGACACTACCATCAAAAACTTTCAAACTGAAAAGTCCTAAATATAGCTGGATAATACCTCCAGGGATACTTAAAATTCAAAATTATTTTTGTGGGATATCATGGGGCTGAAGATATGATTGGGTGCTACAGGCTTTGCTAAGCATGCCTGAGGCCCTGGGACACAGATACATACATGCATACATACATACATTACATAATACATACATTACATACATACATACATACATACATACATACATACATACATAGACAGAGACAGACCATAAAGAGAGCAGGGAGTGAAAAGACAAGTTACAGACATGTCGAAAGTTGGAATATATAAAAGACTCTTATCTAACTATGTTTAAATAATTTATAAATACAATCTTAAGTGTGAGCAAAAGACTCTAACAGGTACTTGACCAAAGAACCCAGGTGGCACATGACATGAAAATGGCTTAACCTCAGTTATGATTAAAACTATAAATAAGAGAGGCAGGAGAGATGGCTCAGTGGTTAAGAGCACTCATTGCTCATCCAGAGGACCTGGGTTCAATTCCCAGCACTCAGACGGTGACAACTGCCTAACTCCAGTTCCAGGTTATCCCAAACCCTTTCCTGGCTGCTGTGGGCTCCTGTATGCACACAGTACACAGCTGCATATTCTGGTGTGCACACACAAACATATAAAATGAAGGTGACAACAAAAATCTAGAAACGAAAACAAAGCAAACAAACAAAACCACCCGAAAACCACACAGATGGCTGCATACTTCCCAGATAATGCTGTTTTGAAGTACAGTAGTATTTCATGCTTGAGGAGGGGAATGGCCCACCCCCACCACCTCTGGGCTGCAAATGAAACCAGAATCAACCTTTTCGGGTTGGCTTGACGTTTATGTAGCCAAATGAAACACACGGCCCGGCCCAGCACTTCCTCTTACAGAAAGCCCGTGGGTGCACACCAGGGTTCCTACTTGAGCTAAGAAGGACTGGTCAGGAGCACCATCGGAGGGCGAGCACACCACAGCAGGCAGCTACTGTGCGGGAGAGCGAACACCCACGTGGCCATACACAGACAAAACTCATCAGTGCAGGGCTTCACGCCGCCCAGCCCCGCTTGTCGGGCAGTGCGGGCACAGGTACAGTTTATGCACTTTGTGTTTAATGTGCTCCTATGTGTTCTATACCCAGCAACTTTCTCCTGAGACTTTGCTATTCACTCTGTTTTATGTGTGTGGGTGTTTTAGCAGTCATATGTCTCCGTGTGGGTGTTGGGAGTTGAATCCTGGTCCTCTTGAAGAGCAGTCACTGCTCTTAGTCACAGAGTCACCTCTCCACCTCTCCAGTACCCACAGCGATCGTTTGAAGGGCACAGGTTAATAGTAACTTTATTCATGGTATTGTAAACCAATGAAACACCTATGGATGAGGTGGTCACTGGTCCAGTGGGGAGGCTACAACTGCTGTGGTTTCAGAAGGGCTTCATGGAGCCCAGGCTGGTGCTGAACTTCCTGTGTAGCTGAGGAGGACTTTCGGTTGAGATTACAGCTCCTGAGAGGCCTGCACTTCCGTGTAGTACCACATGGACACCTGGTCCCAGTGCATGTCAGAGAGGTCAGCATCAGATCCCCTAGAACTGGAGTTCCATGGTGTGGGTGGTAGGGGCTGAACCCAGATTCTCTCATAGCATTAAGTGCTCTAAACCACTGAACTGTTTCTAGGTCCCTCCCCTTTTACGTCTGTAACATTAGTTGCAAGTCAGCTGACACCTGTTCTCCTTGTTTTTCTTCCTTGCTCATTTTCCCCTTACTAACAACTACTTTGTGGGGCACAGGGATGTGAGTCTGTCTCTGTCTCTGTCTCTCTGTATCTCTTCTCTCTCTCTCTCTCTCTCTCTCTCTCTCTCTCTCTCTCTCTCTCTGTGTGTGTGTGTGTGTGTGTTTCTATTTGCTTACAGTAAGACTCATTTAGGGAGGACTTTTGTTTTGTACTCTTTAAGGACTTGTTAAGTAGACAGGTCAATGAGCAAAGGCAAAATGACTGATTTCTGCCCTGAGTAGAAACCTGTCCTGGGTGTGGGGAGATCGGGCAACATCATCATAGACTCTAACTCAAAGAGTTTCCAAGGGCTGTTTGGATGTTTAACCAATTAGCAAAGGAAAAAGATTATCTTTGTGCCACAAAACATATAGCTCTAAAGTTGTTCTAGTTTCCTATGAGTCTATGCTAAATGATTCTTAATCCCACCAATAGCACTGTGGCTTCTTTTCTTTCCTTTGTTAATAAGGAGGGAGGAGTTAAGAAGGAGGGGGAGGAATGTAGCCTTGGATGCAGCAGACTTAGGTGGTCCTTTAACTGCTTATTTTTCTTGAGAAATTTCCTAGTAACTCTCACCTTGACTTCTCTAGTAGAAAAAGGATTGGGCTATTGGCATGACAGCGGCAGGTCAACAATAAGGAAGGAATCTGCTTCGTTTCCAGGCTGGCTGCAATAACCTTGGAAGGGTGTAGGCATGGTGCCTTCCGGCCTTGTGCTGATCTCATGATCTTTCCATGAGAGTGCGGTCATAAACCTGGTGGTGTACCACTGCCTAGGACACGGGAACAATGTCAACCTAGAGAGCAGAGAGTGCGCGCATGCGCTGTGATGTCATGAGGAGATACGCCCCCTGTGAGCCATTCAGGTACAGCTTAGACAACCGAAGAGCAGAGAAAGCTGAAACACTGTCTCTACGGAGGGGACTGTTCACAAGCCGTGGCTCTCTGAGCGATGGAGTTTTCAGGCACAGGGTCTCCAAAGAAAGAGTGTGACATTTCTCTTTCTGGGTGTAAATATGCATCTTTATCACATTACTTACTTCTGTTGCCTCATTGCTCCGATCCTCGGTGTGGATCTTGTACGTGGTGGACTGTTTACCTTACGTCTTCTGGAACATTTTGATTTGGGACAGGTCATCCTATCCTGTTTGGACAACTGATTTCGACCTCTTAGGAATTTGGTTCTACTAAAGGGTTAGGTCCTCAATAAATAGTTCTTATCTATTATTATTATTATTATTATTATTATTATTAGTAGTAGTAGTAGTAGTAGTAGTAGTAGTAGTATATCAAGTAGTCCCCTCATTTATTGGCCAGATGTGTTCATGTTTTTCTTAACAATCCTCATGATCAGTGAACGGCATCACACTTAATCTTCATTTTATATTTGCTATGTCTTGGATATGAAGTCTCTCCAGAAAAGGCTCATATGTGAAGCTTCTTCCCCAGGTAGTGGTCCTGTGGAGACGGGATCTTACAGGTTCTAGCTTCCTCAACACGTATAAGTTCATGACCGAACGGGCTCTTGGGAGGTGGGGCATGGTTGGAGGAAGGAGGCCTGGCTGGTAAGCAGTGTTCTGCCTTCACACCAGAGCAGAGATGAGGAGCTAAAGCAAATCTATCCTTTAAATCACGTTCCTAGATGTGCTGTCAGTGACAAAGTGACTCATGGGTACTCAGAAGGACCCAAGGAACAAATAAACAAGTTACACAAAGCTCCTGGCATCTGAGAGAAGAGCAGGACCCTGCTTCACTTTGTCCTCCTACGCGGGACAACTGCTGTTCAAGCACATCTCTGCTCTCTCCTGCCCGGGACCAGCCGCGGACTCGTGGGAACGGATTTACCCGACAGCGAGGCTGCTCTTTAATCTCCTCAGGACTTGGGCATATTCATTCATATTTTATATTCCCAATCTCTCTTCTCTTTAATACTTCCTTGGAACCTATGGGCTAGAGTGCCTCATTGCTTAATTACTGTATTAAATTACTGAATTCATGGGCTTGACCTGCTCCAACCAGAATGCAAGCCCCTGGCTACACGTTAACACTACGTGAAATGTACACACGACCCTCACAAATGACTTCAGACAGATACCGTGGGTGCTTTTCAATGTGAGATAGACTTTTTCTTTTTAATTTCACTTAAAAATCTCTGGAGAGTATCAATTTATTATAAAACATTAAATAGGGGTTGGGGATTTAGCTCAGTGGTAGAGCGCTTGCCTAGGAAGTGCAAGGCCCTGGGTTCGGTCCCCAGCTCCAAAAAAAAGAACCAAAAAAAAAAAAAAAACATTAAATAATAAGAAACTGAATAGAAGCAAAGAAGCCCCTTCCCCCCTTTCCCTATTATAGTCTCCAGGGCTGAATACATTCTAGAACCACTGTGAAGCTCGTCCCAGGGTTGCTAGACACATTTGAAACCTATACAGTTGGAATTGGGATTATTCTCTAATTTTGTCCTAAAACTTACCTTTAAAATCCCTTAACAAATTAAAGATTTAAAAATTATTTTTTGTGTATGGGCGGTTTTGTTTTTGTTTGTTTTTGGTCAGGTAAATACATGCAGTACCTGAAGGTGCCAGAAGAGGGCGTCATATCCCCTGAAACTGGAGCCACCATATGGAAGCTAGGAATCAAACCTGGGTCCTCTGGAAGAGTAGCAGGGCTCATAACCACTGAGCCATCCCTTCAAGCCCCCATATCCTTAGCAATTGTTACAGACAGGAGTCTATAACAACGCATATTTAGTGAGCAATTAGTCCCCTTGCCATTGTAATAGCATATAAAGGTAAGTCCTCATAGACAGTAAAAGGAACACTTCCACCGTCCCACGGTACCTAGAGGATCTGGGGCGCAGGAGAAATCTGCATGACGGTAAAGCTTTGGCACCTTTCTCCCTCCCTCTGTTCTAGAGCAACTGTACAGCTACTCCTCATATAACGTTCGGAGGGCTTCCCCAAAGCCCTGGGTTACAGGGTAGGATCTCATGTAGTTTGGGCACAAAATGGCTGAGTCTGGCTTCATGTTTCATAGCCTACTCCCTCTCAAGGTACTCTTGGAATCACATTATGTTTCAGTTCCAGTCTTAGGCTTAGTCCTGTCATTCCCAAGTGATCCTGACCGGATACAGGAAATGCCACTGGAGCTCAGCTGAAGTGGGCTGGCTGCCAGATGTCTTGCCCATTCATTCAGAGCTCTGTGGGAAATCCTTACAAGTGAGCCCAGCTGGGATCCCCAATGAATGGCAAGGAATACCTATACTTTTCCTTAGGGGAAGAGGAAGGAGAGATTCAGGATTTCTACACTTCAGAAGGTCTGTAATTCTAGCTGTATCCGGCCAAATGCACCTAGAGGAACATCAAACAGAGACAGAGAAAGCAGACAAAGTGGTGGCAAGTAGATTGCTGTGAGTTCAAGGCCAGCCTGGTCTACAAAGTGAGTTCCAGGACAGCCAGAGCTATAGAGAGAGACCTCGACTCAAAAAACAAACAGAACAAACTGAAAACAATTTGAAGACACACACACACACACACACACACACACACACACACACACACAGTCACACACACACACACACACACACACACACACACACACACACACACACAGACACACACACACACACACACACACACACACACACACACACACACACACACACACACACACACACACACACACACAGACACACACAGACACACACACAGACACACACACAGTCACACAGACACACAGACACACACACACACACACACACACACACACAGCTTGTTGAGGTGTGTATGCAATGGTGTGTGCAGACCCATGGCTCAGACAGAGGAATTCTTGTTTTTCAGAAGCCCCTGCAGATTCCCCAAATGTCTGTGTAGTTGAGGCACTTGGGGCAGTGCCAATGCCTGGGTCCCACCCTCTAAGCAAAGGGATTGGATCTGCTGATCTCCTAATCTCATGAAACCACACTGGAAACATTTCTTGTAGGCTTTAAGTGAGCATTGGTTAACTTATCTCACAAGCGAGCAGGTTTTAGAATTAGATGTGTAGGCAAGGATACACGGGCATTACCTGTCGTGTCTCAATATAGGTGTGGGCAACACGCTTGTCAGGAGCCATCCAAATTCAGCCAGCGTATGCAGCAGGGGGCCATAATCAGTCTTGATTTCACAGCCCTGTGTGAATAAGCACAAGAGCTTACAGTCGAACAGCAAAGACAAGGAGTATGAGCGAGGATGAGGGTGTGTGTGTGTGTGTGTGTGTGTGTGTGTGTGTGTGTGTGTGTGTGTGTGTTGTAGTGTGTGTGTGTGGGTCCTGTGTCCAGTGAACATGGGGCACATGCAGCTCCCGGGAATGTCATCTTCTGCAACTGCTGCCTTCTTAAAACCACAGCCAGTGGATGGTGGCCGTTCAGGTCTTTCTCCTGTCCTGGGGAAGCCTGGTTCAGATTCTAAAGTGCAGAGCTGGGAATCTGCATTTTAAAAGCTCCCCAGGGTGTCCGGTCCACGGAGCTTACTAAGTAGGATTGGCAGTGTGGTCTAGGGACTGGGGTGGGAGGAGGGTGGGCAGGGAAGCTGACAGGCTGGATGTGTGGCCTCACTGGAGTATGTTTTCTCCGGCCGATTTCCTTATCACCCACCTTCCCCAGCTCCCTCAGTGGGGCTTACAATTTCTCTCAGAATGAGTTCTGTCCTTTATGGTCTTCACAAGGCCATAATGCCTCCTTGACAGATCCTGTCTGTGAGGCCCTCGTACACTCAACAGAGGTGTCCAAAAGTATCTGTCTACGTCAGGGGCAGTGGTTGATGACATCTGAATTCATAAACGCACAACCTCCGCAGCACTGCCACCTCTGATTGTGACCGCGCTGTGTGCACACATCTGGCTTGGCGGTGCGTAAGATAAAGACTTTGGATGTTTTTACTTAAAAAATCAATTCAAAGGCTACAAAAGGCCTGGTACATGGTCGCTCAGAGGTGAAAGGCTAGATGACTGGCTGAATTATTATTCCAGTCAATTGCCAAGGCATTTTGTAGTGAGGATTTCTGAGCCAGGGGATTTTATCTAGGGCCAGAGTCTCAGATTTGGGGGAACCTACTTTTGTTTAGATACAGGCAGTCGTTTTTGCTATTTACTGAAATGTTTGCAAACACAGGTAAAGCATACAGAAGAAGTCTGTCGATTCGTGGTTGAGGATTCTGGTGAGAGTGGATCATCTGTGTTTGAGGATGTGCATTACCTGGCAATGATGAGTGTTCGTAAAGTCACACACGAAAGGAAAACAGATTGTTGGAAACTGCAGCTCACCTCAATGACTGTCCACTGTTCTACTACAATGGCGTCATTTCCTCTCCTGTTAGAGCCTGGGACTCCAGACCCTTCTTCTTCATAGATAAAAAAGCCTTCCAAAGATTTAGGTAACTGGTCCCCTGTGGGAAGGATACAATTCAGAAGAGTCATATGCAAATCACAGCTGTGTCTAAGACCCCCCAAATCCTCAGGGTAACTGTGGTGGAGGTGAAGGACCCTCGTTCTTACTGCAGTGTAAGAGCTATTAAGAGGCTTGGCCTGGTAGAAAGTAGGTAAGTTATGGGGTTCCTGTGAAGGATGCTAAGGGCTTTTGTCAGCCTTACACCCACCACCTCAGGTCAAGATTAAGCCATGCACCAGCTTCCGGCCGTGGGGCAGGGCTAGGCCAAGTTCCATTCTCCACCCACAGTTCTCAGGAGGAGCAGGGACATTCTTGAAAAACCACAGAATGTACTGATAGTCACCTGACCCTCTGGTCCCAGATAGAGTTCGAATGCATGTCATACGCCTGCTAGCCAATAGATTCAAAGGTCAATATGCTTAGGCAATAAGTTTAAACTGTAACCTTGCTGATGTAACCTGTGCCCCTAAGAAGTATAAAAACGGTTATAGCCATTTAGGGTCGCCTTCTAGTCACTTGCCATGAGGGGCTGATTGAAGGTCGACCCTGATGAGCCAGAAAAATAAACCTCTTGCATTTGCATCAAACTCCGTTCTCGCTTGGGGGTCTCACTTGGGGGGATCTCCCAGTAGTTAAGACTCACTTTGAGCCTTTCAGAGGCTGGGAGAAAAACTTGCCAACTGGAAGCCATTTCCTCAGGTGTAGCCCCAGGTTCAGTCCCAGCATCGGTGACAGAAGTTGGGCAAAGTGGCTCACACGTGTAACCCCAGGATTTATGATGTCCAGATAGGAAGATAAAGACTTTAAGGTCATCCTCAGCTACACAAGTTTGAGGCCAGCCTGGGATACATGAAATGCTGTTTTGAAACATTAAGATGTCTGGAGAGATGGCTTAGCCGTTAAGTGTGTTTGCTGCTCTTCCAGAGGATGGAGTTCAGTCCCCAGAGCCCACACTGGTAGCTCACAACTGCCTGTAGCTTGAGCTGCAGAGAATCCTATACCCTCATTTGGATTGCATGGACACTTGCACATATACAGACACGAGTGCCCATGCATGAACACTCACAGACACATACACATAAATAAACAATCTTTACAGAGAAGACCCACTTAAACACAATTATTTTGGTTGAGTCCTTCTGCTTTAAGATGTTCTTTTTCTCCATAGGTAAAGACTGTTTTATAGTTCTCTGAATTAAAATCAAACATGCACATGAAACTACCACAGCAGAAACACAAATAATAGGAGCAAGAATGGAACGTCAATCCAAGAAGCATTTCAAAATGACCTTCTCCTTGAAATAAAAGTTTGGTTTCTGATCTGTATTAAACAAACCGGTGGAAACAAGAAAAAAGTTAATTCTTGAACTTTCAGGTATAATATTAAAACCAGAGCTTTAAAAACTATAAGCACAGGGCTAGGGAGATGGCTCAGTGGGTAACTAATCCCCAACATCACATAACACCCGGAGCCCTGGGCAGGCGGAGACAGGCAGATCCAGGGTTTGCTGACCTTAACAGCATAGACAAAATGGCAATCTGCAGGTTCGGGGAGGGAGCCTGTTCCCCAAAGTAAGGTGGAGAGTAACAGAGAAAGGTGACTGGATGTTGACCTCTAGTCTCCACATACACATGCTTGGGCAAGTACACATATGTATCACATGTAACACACATACACACGCGCACACGCACATTATAAACACCTAACAATTCTTTACCTCAATGCATTAAAAAAATCCCAAGTCCCCACAACAGTGACAGGAAGCCACTAACAGAAGTCATTGTCCCAGAGCTCCTGCTGGGAAGGAAGTTTTAAGGGAAGTCCCCTCTGCATTTTTCTTGAACAGTTGACAATAACCACCTGGCCTAAACTAAAGGACTTAATGGAAATTCTTTTGCCTCCTATTTTGCAATAGAAGACATTTTTTTCTCATGGTCCTGTGCTAGGTAAACATTGTGGGTTTTATGTAGCACATGTCACATCCGAATTTCCCTGATGGTCATAGAAAACAGAATCGTTTTGTTGCGACTATAATACGCAATATACAATATGTTACAACTGTAATAATAATAATGAAGAAATTTGTTTTTGCCTATAAAGATGTGGTCATATACCAGAAGTTTTAATGAACATATTTATTTTAAAACAAATATTCTCCTCCACCACCATCCCCCAAAAGAGCCCGGTGGTGTCGGCTCACACCTTTAGTCTCAGTACTTGGGAGGCAGAGGCAGGTGAGCCTCTGAGCTCGAGTCCAGCCTGGTCTACAGAGTGAGTTCTAAGACAACCAAGTCTTCACAGAGAACGCCTACCTCGAAAAAACCAAACCAAACCAAACCAACCATCCCTCAGCTCCCAAATATTACAATTAACTTACGTCATTCAGTCTGTCCACTCTGATTGGATGGTGAATATATTGCTTAATATGCTCCAAGTATAATCTCAACCTTATGTTTATATTTTATTAAGGGACATATTTTATAATTTATCAAATAATTTACTTGTCTAATCATCTACTTTATATCACAATAATTTTTATTTTATTGTCACCATCTCCATTAAAAATAATTTGTTGTGCTAAAAAAATCCTATTTCATAGTTTTCTGAATGATAAAGGCCGACAGAGTTTTCAGATGATATTTTAAGTTTAAAGATAAAGGAAAAACTAATTTTAGTGTCATAGTTTTAATTTTTTTAAGAGAGTGAAATTTGATAGCAAATTGATTCTTGCTTTATTTTGGTGGGGGCGGGGGACTGGCTTGAGACAAGGTTTTTCTGTGTTGCTCTGGCTGTCCTGGAACTCAGTCTGTAGACCAGACTGGATCAGCCATACTCTGCCTCCCAACTACTGGGATCAAAGGTGTGTACTACCACACCTAGCTTGCTTTTTTCTTTTTAAATTCTATTTACAGGGCAGAATGCAACAGAGAGTACACTTTTTTTTTTTTTTTTTTTAAGATAGTTCATAGAAACACAGTAAAGTATAATTTACTAGTTGGAACTGGTTTCTATTTGCAGTATATGCCCCATTTCCTTTGACTGGTCCCCACTGTCCCATTGTCGCCCACCACAGTCCAGTAGAATTAGAACTGAGAATAGGGCTGCTTATCTCAAGTTGTTATTTTAGAATGGGGCTGTGTACTTTAAAACAATCTTATATTGCAGTAATTACATAGTTAGCTACAATCTGCCCCTTTGTTTCCTTTAGGACTCTACAGTGTGAAAACCACTTTTCCTGCCTTTACTGTTGGAAGATAAGCATTTATTTGTAACTTTTTTGTCTTTTGGAGACAAAGTAGCCTGGAACTTCTTAAACCATTCTGGCCTCAAAATCTGTCTCTGGGATAAAAGGCATTTGCTACCAAGCACAGATAAAAGCTTTATTTTTTTTTTTTTTAAAAATTACATGTATTTGTCTGTCTGTCTATCTGTCTGCCTATCTATGTATCTATTTATCTAGTGTGTGTGTCCGACCCTTGGTGCTTGTGGAGGTTATAAGACAATTGAGGGTGCCAATTCTCTTCTTTCCCCTCTGTGGATCCCAGCCCTCAGGCATGGATGCAAACAATTTAACTCAGGGAAGCATCCCACTGACCCATTTCTAAACCCTTTGGTTTAAAAGAAAGCAAGTACAATCCAAACAAAAAAGGCAAGGCTCATTGTAATGCAACATTGTTAGTGAATTTCAAAGAAACTACGTTGTACAAAGGAAGCCAGATACAAAAGACTACAAACGACCTGGCTGTAGGGGGTAGCTAATGCCTGCAAGGCTAAGGTGGAAGGACTATGCAGAGTTCTGGGCTGCAGAATGAGACCCCGGCAGCTCTCTCAGTGGACACACTAGGGCCATAGTTCTGGGATGGAGTTTCAGTTTCTGAAGCAGTCTACCAACACAAATGGCAGCAAGGGTGAGCAGCAGGGAAGGCGTTGTGGGTGATGGGTAATTTCCTCCAGGTAATGGGGGAGGAACCACTGCAGACAGTTTTCTCTGCACTGTTCTGCCTGCAGCATTGGCCCTTAACATTGCGTAACCCAGAGCTTCCCAACCAATGAGCCCATGCCCACTATTTTTTTGGGAGGTGGGGTGGGGTGAGGGATGGAGGTGGGTTGACCAGGTTTCAGGTATGTTAAAATCCATGGCTCCCCCTCCTGCCCAGAGACATTTTATCTACACATGTTCTGAAGCCCTGGCGTGGCTCATTGTTCTCCCTCTCCCCTTTCCCCATCTCCCCTTCCCTCTTCACCCCTCCACCCCCCATTCCTGGATACCAACACTAGCCAAAAGCATTTATTCCCTACTTCTGTGTAGGGAAGTCTTAGCGAGTATAGGTTTCTTTAATGTCAATGTTTTTTGTTTGTTTGTTTTGTTTTCCCATACAGGATTTCTTTGTGGCTGTCCTAGAATTAGTTTTGTAGACCAGGTTGGTCTCAAACTTACAGAGATCTACTTGTCCCTGCCTTCTGAGAGCTGAGATTATAGGCGTGTGCTGCTACTGCCACTACCACATGGCAAATTTTTTTTTTTTTTTTATGAGTTGCCTTGATCATGGTGTTTTGTCATGGCAACAGAAAAGTAAATATCAGCCTCTCTACTCTTGCCATTTATGGTCCATGTCCAAAAATGGGGCCAGAGAAGTCTTTTAAAAATGCAAATCAGTTGCTGATTGCAAAAAAAAAAAATGCAAATCAGAACAATGACTCCTTTTTAAAATCTTCAACTAATGAATTGAAATAAATATTCTGTGTGATGGTTAAGATCACACACTCTGATTTGGGAGATGGCAAAGTAGATAAAAGTACTTGCAGACAAGCCTGGGGACCTGATTTTAATCCCTAAATTCATACTGTGGAAGGAGAGAACTGATCCATGTGAGTTGTCCTTTGACCTCCACATGTGTACAGTGGGACGCACAGACCACACAAGCCACAGAATTAGTGAATTAATTAGCTAATTAATTAAAAACAAGCATACATTCCACCTTGTAGAGAGAATCTCTCTCTTTTTTTTTTTTTTTTTTCTTTTCAGAGCTGGGGACTGAACCCAGAGCCTTGTGCTTGCTAGGCAAGCGCTCTACCACTGAGCTAAATCCCCAACCCCGAGAGAATCTCTTATAAACATCACCTATCAATAAAAAAGCTGTTGGCCAATGAGCTGAGGCAGGAAATAGGAGGTGGGACACTAGCAGGAAGAGAGGATTCCGGGAAATAGTGAGACATAAAAGAGAGACTTGGGGAGAGCTGAGGGAGACAAGAGGGGAGCGGGCTAAGGAGGCTCTCCTAAGCCAGCAGGTAGATGAGCTCAGAGAGATGCTGAGGGAGAAGATGAGAGGACCAGACTGAAGGACAGGTAGCTAACCACGTGACAGACATAAAATAGTTTTAATGGGTTAAATAAGTTACCAGCTAGTCAGGGAAGGAGCCAAAGCTTAGGGCCTAGGCATTTATTAGTAAATATTTAGTCTCAGAGCAGTCATTCTGGGAGCAGGACTGGAAAAGGGAAAATGGTTTATTATTATTTTTAACACCGCCTTGCTGGCCATGCTGCTTCCTAGTTGCGCAAATGTGGGCACCTTATTTAGTGGCTGTATGCATCATTCTCCCACAGGATTGCTTGTGTAGGTCATAATGAGCTATTCCATGCAAGATGTAGAGTAATCCCAGCAGAGGGCCAGTAAAACACACGTGCCGGCCGGCTCTAGCCACAGCTTTGCTGACGAACAGGGCCTTGCCCACCTCTCATCTTGTCTAGAGCCATCTTTCCTTAAATTCCCTGCTCCAGCCACACAGGCCTTTTAGGTTCTTCTCACGAGCTCTGCGCTCTGAGCCTTGAACAGTCTACCCTGGTGCGTGCGTGCCTGCCCCTAGAGCTGCCTATAGGTCCCTAGAGCCTCCCTATAGCCTCCTAGTTGCACTTCTTGTATGTATGTTTGTCTGTGTATGTGTGTGTGTGCGTGTGTGTGTGTGTGTGTGTGTGTGTGTGTGTGTGTGTGTGCGCGCTATGACACATGTGTGGAGATCAGGGGGTAATTTGTAGGCGTCAGTTCTCTTCTGTCTTGGGAGCCCTGGATAACTGAACTCAGGTGGTCAGGCTTGGAAGCAAGCACCTTGACACCTTGACTTTGAGCTATCTCGACAGTCTCCGGTCGTTCATTCCTGTAGATTCTTTCCTGGTTCTCTTGTTCTCTTGTCACAGTATTTTGTTGGGTATACTCTTACTTTTGAATTCGTGTGTGTGTGTGTGTGTGCTTGTGTATGTTTTGGTACCTTCACAACCTACTTGGTACTCATATTTGCTCATTATTGCAAACATAATAATATACATACTATACCTAAGTGCATATATATATATATACATATATATATATATACACACACACACATACCGTGACTTTATCACCCCTCTGTACTTCTTTAAGTATCTTGAAAGGAAGAGAACCCACAAACAATCAAAGCAGAGCCCTAAGAAGCGACATATAAAGTGGAGAGGGAGACATGTCTGAGGATGACTATCCTCAAGTGTGTCCATGGCAGTACTCAAAACAGGAAAGGCTGAGAGTGTGTGGAAGGCCACTGCAGGGGAGGGTCTTACAACGGTGCCGTGCTCTGACGCGCTCAGTGAGGTGGGTAACTTTTCAGTCTATCCCTTTCCCTCCACCACTGTTTGTGGAGCATTTTCTCCTGTGTGATTTGGGAGCCAGCGTTTAAGCTTCTGGCTCTGTTGAGCTTTGTACTTCCACCTCTCCACAGAGAACTGATTTCTGACAACATCTGGGAAGAAGGCAGAAGCAAGATGTAGTAAATATGCATTGTTCCTGTGAGCTTGGGACGGCAGGCATCAAACATTCAAAACAAAGAGTCCAATTGCACTCTGCTTCTTCACACCGGCTTCTCACAGCGACATAGACACTGGTCACTCTCCCTTCTGTGTGTCCCTGGGCACTCCTCAGAAAGCCCTAGACACACACCAGCGTCCAGACTGCACAGACTGAGGTGGGTGCGTAGAGACTTGGCAAAGATTGCATGGAAGAATGTCTGAAAGGACATTCCAGGGCTGCAGAGAGTGGGAGAGCCTCTCTGGGGCTCCAAGAACTGAAGCCCCAGACGTTTCGGCTAAGCAACTGCTGTAGCTGATTTTATTTTTATCAGGCCAGACCCAAGGCAGGAATGCCGGAGATGACTGACAAGAATACTTGTGCTTTTCCTTAGGCAGTTTGTCACCGAACGAAAGTTGGAATGTCTCCAACTTAGACACGGTAAGGAGAAGATGGAGAAGAAGAGAGGGAAAGAAACAGAGTGAGGGATAAAAACCAGTCTCCAAAGAGACGATCCGTTCTGAAGGTATGACACATAACCCATGCCAGGAAGTACGAGTCACCAGAAAACGAGCCCCCTATGGCCACGGTGCTACACGAATGTAGTGAGTTTCATACGCCCACTCTGTCAGCCCACTCACATTTCCAGTTACCAGAAAACATGGAGAAATATTTATTGAACACCTGCTGTGTGCCAGGCATTTCTACAGGGCACTGTGCTGTGGCACTCTGTGGGTGTGGCTTTTAGCATTGACTTTGGTTAAAAGAATCTTCTAGAACATGACTCCCAGACACACTAAGTTCCATCCTGTCATCTGTTGCCACCAGGGAAGGCATCAGAAGGCTGGTTTAAGAATAGATTGTTCTCACTACATTGGGCCTGATTTCTTCTTCACCCTTTGCTCTGAGCTCGCTGAGCTCAAGGTCATAGCGAGCTCCCACCTTGTGGTGCGTTTTCCCAGGGCTGCTTACTGTTTGCTTTTCATTTCTTTGAACACTAATCTCTGTTAAAGTCACTTGGGGGAACTCTTTGTTTCAGTGATAGATAGGACTGGTTTTGTACCACATTCTAACTACAGAGAAAGACAAACAAAAGAATGGGTCTATATCTCTGAATTATTCTCTGCACAAATTACAGAGAGCCAGCAATTCACTAACTATATATGTTGTGCCTACTGCTACATCAAATGTGGATTTTAACTACAGATGCTTCCCTGAGCTTCCTGACGGGATGCTGTAGTACACTGGACTGGAAATTTCTACTGGCCAATCCTTCCACGGTGTGTGTATTCCTAATGGTTCCTATGCAATAGCAAACATTATATTAAAAATTCTACACCCACATAGGGTTTCCATTTGGTCTTAAGGATAGTAAAACTTTCTTCTTTGTCTGTCTGTCTGTCTGCCTGCCTGTCTGTTCGTTCTTTCTTTCTTCCTTTCTTTCTTCCTTTCTTTCTTCCTTTCTTTCTTTCTTCCTTTCTTTCTGTCTTCCTTCCTTTCTTTCTTTCTCTCTCTCTCTCTTTCTGTCTGTCTTTCTTTCTTTCTTTCCTTCTTTCTTTCTTTCTTTTCTCTTTCTGAGACAATGTTCCTCTGTGTAACCCTGGCTGTCCTGGAACTAGCTCTATAGATCAGACTAGCCTGGAACTCGGAGATCCTCCTGTCTTTGCCTATGGAGTGCTGGGATTAAAAGTGTGTTTTACTAATGTTTTTAAAGACAGAATCTCACTATTATCCCTGGCTAACTACCACCGCCCAGCAATAGGAAAGCTCTTCTTAAAAGTTTTAAAAAGTTAGCCAGGCAGTGGGAGACAGGAGCAGGAGGATCTTTGTGAGTTTGAAGCCAATCTAGTCTACAGAGTGAGTTCCAAGGAGAGCCAGGGCGACACAGAGAAACCCTGTCTCAGAAACCAAACCAAACCAAACCAACCAAACCAAACCAACCCAACCAAACCAAACCAAACCAAGCCAACCAAACCAAACCAAACCAAACCAACCAAACCAAACCAAACCAAACCAACCAAACAATGAAAAAGCACTTTATCTCTGCGTGTTTGCTGTTCACATGCGGGGGGCACAGGTGTGTCAAGTGCATGCCTTTTCATCCATGTGGAGGTCAGATCTCTGCTTGGGGAATTGGCCTTTTTCCATCTATCATGGGCCCTGGGGCTTTGGGCCAGGCCGTAATCTCCTTTACCTGCTAAGCCATCTCACTAGACAAAGCTTTTAAATTAAAGTTGTGCAGTGACTAGAAGAGATTTTTTTAAAGAATTATACCCATCCTTATAGTGATAGAACTTGAAAGACAAAACTGTTTTCAGTAGTTTGTTCCGAATCCAGATTATTTACATATAAATATATCACTAATGTAAAACTCACCTTTAGGTGTCTCCCAGCACACAAAAGAGTCAACTAAAGAGAAGCCTTGCTTGTAATAAAATGTGGTTAGTTCTAGCCAGTTGGCGTCCAGCGTGCTGATGACAGCTCCCTTCCTCGTCACTTTCATGGACAGGACGCCTTCCTGATAGGTCCAGCAGGCCGAGTCCTCTTCAAAAGCATTGAAGACCATATACACCTTATTATCTGGGGCTAGGCATTCAGGGAAAAGGGAAGAACATGATCTTACTATTCAAAATTCTTAAACAATGTGTTCTTCACGAGGCATTAAAACAAATAAATAAATATAGAAAGTAATAAAAGTAGCCACCGCTCGGGGTTGGGGATTTAGCTCATCGGTAGAGCACTTGCCTCAAGGCCCTGGGTTCGGTCCCCAGCTCCGAAAAAAAGAAAAAAAAAAAAAAAGAAAAAAAAATAGCCACCGCTCGATTAAAAAAACCTGTGTATATCTGTGTGCATGTTTGTGTTGTGTTCCTGAGTCTGGGTGCCAGAGGTTGATGTACCTGTCTCAGTTCTTCTGTAAGTCTCTAAGTGACCCAGAGCTTATGATCCGGCCATCTTGTCTACCTGCCCAGCACTGAGGCTACAAGCATGCACTTCTCATCTGACTTTTATGGGGTAAATGGGCATCAACTTCAAGACTTGGTGTTTGTGGGGCAAGTGCTTCACTGACTAAGCCATCTCTATGCCCTCCCCACCCCAACTCAGTTTAATCAAATATTAACATTACAACACACTGGCCTTGAACTATTTCTTCACAGAAATAAGACAATAGCCACAATGTGGTGTGTATCTCACAGGACACAGTCTCCAATTCCAATCTCTAAAAGTACCTGCTAGGTTGAACTTGATGTTTATTGTTCTCAAGAAAGCTTTTAGTTTTTAGATGTACAGTTATTTACCATATAAATACTTTATCATTTAAAAAATGCTTTAACAGGGACTGAGGATTTAGCTCAGTGGTAGAGGCTTGGCTATCAAGCACATGACATGAGTTTGGTCCTCAGCTCAAAAACAACCACAAAAAACCTAAAACAATCAAAAAACAAATAGGAGCCAACCCAACACAACTTTAACAATGTACTGTTTCAATTCATCTTCTGCTCTCTCTCTAGAAGACAGTGCTCAGATGGATGCCTAGGACACTGAACATGTCCCAGAACCGGGAAGCCCAGACTCCACTGCACCCTGGGCCAGTGCAGGTCAAAGGTCAGGAGCATCTGTCAACTTGCTAGAGTTTCGTTTGTGCCATGCATTGGGCTGTTCCCCTTTTTTATAACCATCCCCTTTTTAGAAAGAGTCTCCAGAGCCCATGTAACTCACAGTTTACACAGTCTTTAGTTTTCTTTGATGTTGTTGCCTTAAAAATAAAAGCATTCCAGCAAAGATGTCAGGGAACTTTACACAGTCAAAAATAAAAGAGCTAAATACTCTCAATTTCTTGGGAAAACTTGAGACTTGGCTGAGAAGAACAAAACTATGGTCTGTGGTTATTTCTGGCTGTGGGCACTATTGTTACACTAACTGGCTCATTGTCATGTCCCATTGTCATAGATTCTAGCGATGATCAAAGCAAGTCCCTTGGATTCCAAGGGGGAAAAGCTCGCATGAAACAGGAAAGGCCTGCCCTGAAATTCTCACGCTGTTTACCAAGCTGCTTCCTTGGTCAGCGAGCGAGGGCGACTGACTCGCTGGACCACCCGGAGAACCAGTGTCTGAAACATTGTCCTGCCGCACTCTAATGACTTAAAAACAACCCACAAGTTTAGATTAGTTCGTTTTCCCTGTGATCCTCTGACATTAACGTCGTCTTTTAGTTCTTTAAAATAACTCTGGGGTTGGGGAACCCAAGAATACATTCTCTTCTCACGCACGGTGTGCAGTTACCTTCTCCCCGCTTTGGGTCAGAGTAGCGGAGGCTGCTGTTTCCCTCAGTCTGATGCTGTCCACTTTCAGGCTGAGGTTCCTCCTCCACTCCACTCTCCCACAAGGTGCCGTCGTTCCAGCTTTTGCCGTTGTCTTGTGAACCCTGTCTCTTGTGCAGTTCACACTCGGCAGCTCCATCCTGGCTGGCACCATTGCAGTGCTTAGATGGCGAGCAGTGCTGCGGTATAAACCCGACAAATCTCATCCCTCTCTTAGCAGCAGCATTAACCTGAGGTTTAAAGAGACGGCAGGACCAAGGTAAAGCCCATGTACGACCCAGCCGACTAGCCAGTCTCCGAGGAGGCCATTAGAGGACAGTAAACTGACTAGTGACCAAGGCACACCTAGAAGCCAGCTGAGAACCCCTGACGTACGCTGCCTCCAAGATCGGGTCTCAGGCTCACCAGGACTTGTCAAACAGAACTGATCTGGTTTAGAAATGATAAAAACAGGACCGTATTTTCCTCCGAAATTCTGCCATATTTGGCAAGAACTAGTAATTTTATAGCATGGTTTTTGGAGGCTATTAACAGTGATCTTTCCAGTTGGAGCGAAATTAAAGACTATTCCAGAACACTCCCAAAATAACTGAAACAAATACAACCTCGCTATTAAAGAAGACATTGATTGAAAAGCAAAAGGCACAGAGCACTATTTGATGTTGATTCAGAAAGACGTTAGATCAGTTCTTATAAATGTGTACAATTAAAGCCTGAGTCCAACTCACAGCCCCTGTAATGAAGCTTTCCAGTCTGCCTCTGCCTGACGTCTGCCATTGGCCTGGGCCAAATACACAGACTTAGATTTATCCTGTCAGTCAAGAAGCAGTCTCTGAAGCAGGTGGCTTGAAGTCTGTGAAATAATGTGGGATCTTAGTAATAGTGATTTCCATGCTCAGTACTGCTCCATTCTCATGCCTGTGACATAATCGCCTTAATTCTTCGAAGCACACACTGCCCGAGACCTAAGGGTGGCAGTGTTCTTTCCTGTGTTCAGTTGGCAGTAACCCACCCAGGCCAGAGGCTGTGCCCTCTTCCCTGCCTTTGTAAGTACTCATTAAATAAGCAAAAATGAAGATGTTTTTCATTTTGGCTTTGTTTGGTTTTTCCAGACAGGGTTTCTCTGTGTAGCCCTGGCTGTCCTAGAACTCACTCTGTAGACCAGGCTGGCCTTGAACTCAGAGCTCCATCAGCTTGCCTCTGCCTCCTGAGCATGGGATCAAAGGCTGTGCACCATGCCTGGCTCAGCACTGACGGTTTTTTCATGGTCACTGATTTAAACATCTAAACTAAAAGTTTTATCCTGGAGTTACATGGAAACCCTGAGAGAATGAAATGGTTTTTTTTTCAGGGAGAACTGAAGAAAAAGCAGAGCAATCAATCAAAGGAGCTCCTGGGAGCCAGCTGGGATGATGGCAATGCCAGGAGTCAGAGCCCTGGACTGTGCCGGCCTGCCCTCCTCCCTCGGAGTTCATTCGGACAGGTAATACTGTGTGCACACTTAGACCACGCAGTTCCCTCCTCCAGGTGTCCTGGGAGGGAAGAGGGAGGCATGAGAGGGCTTGGTATTCTGGAAGGGTAAATTTCTTGTCAGTGTTCTCTAGGTATTGGTTTCAGTGGAGACATTCAGGTAAACCTTTCTTTCTTACGGTAACACATACTTCTTTTTTTCCTGGAAAAGTCTGTGAACAAATGTATTGATGTCTTTTCTATTTTAACTTGGAGGATGAATAACTTTAATTATATTTATCTATCAACTATCATCTATCTATCTATCTATCTATCTACCTATCTATCATCTATCTCTACCTATCTATTTGTGTGTGTTGTGTGTGCCCATATGCACATGCATGTGCCTCGGTGTGGTGCACATGTATTGCTCAAGGGACAACTGGCAGGAGTTATTTCTCTTCTTCTATCACGTGAGTTCCAGAGATTGAACCCTGGTCATCAGCTTTGGGAGCCACGCCTTATCTCTTGCTCTGTCTTGCCTGCCTTGGACGACTGATATTTTTAAATGTGGTGCTTTAAAATCCCGAGGAAAAAAATGCAAACTGAATATTAAAAATAGAACGGTCAGGGGTGGGATCAAGCCTAGGGTAGAATGCCAGCATGCACGGGGCATGCAAGTTCAAGCCTCAGAACCACAAACAAGGAAACAGTAAAAACAGGAGACATTAATATATTGTTAAAGCTTGACTTGAACATTAGCTGTTCAACAATCAAGTCCTCACACAACGTGGCTGTTCAAAACAATATTTGGCATTCACCAGTTGCTCTTGTGCATGCCCAGGGCAATGTTTGGCTATTTCACGTGTATGCTTCCTGAAGCTTTTCACCTCGAGGAGAATCCATTACTCTAATTGCTGAGACAACAGCACCTTCCTGTTTAAGCAGGTCTTTAACTGTTTCCAGGAAGTTAGACTCAAAACAAGTGCCCTGACGGTTGCCTATCAAGGCTCAATTAGTAGCTTCATTTTTGTTTCAAACGACAATGTCTGGAGTGGATATAGTCCCAGAATGGAAAAACAAAACAAAACCAGAATAGTAGCAGTAAACAACTCGTGTACCCTGTAAATGGTGGAATTTTCCTACCAGCACAGCTGAGTGGCAACCCTGTACCTAAGTGGGCAATGGTTAGCAGCTGTTGGTGGCCAGGCACAAACCACAGGTGACCTCCACAAGTCAGCACAGAAACAAACTTCACTGTTTCTTTTTCTCTTTGTAACCCAGGGTGGTCTGGAACCCAGGGCCTCCCTGCCTTAGCCTCTTATGTGCTCACGGGCCTGTAGATGTGAGTCTGCACACCTCACTCCAGTCTTACAATCTTTACCTGAAAGAAAGCGCCTTGGGTAGACGCTATATATTTAAATTAAATAAAGGCGAGCTGGGCGTGCGGTTCTCTGATTGAATTCCAGCACCCAGATACACAGCTAGGCTGACTTCTGTGAGTTCAACGCCAGTTTGGTCTAAAATCAACCTGCGGGTCTCCTTTGGCAAACCTCTAGCTCTAAAAATATTTATAATATGATTCATAGCAGTAGCAAAATTGCAGTTTTGAAATAGCAATTAGAATAAATTTCAGGCTGGGGATATCATGACATGAGGGCTGTATTAAAGAACTACAGCATTAGGAAGGCTGAGAACCGCTGGTCTCCGGGAGAGTTCCGGGGCAGCTAGCCGCACATAGTAACATTGTTAAAAACAAAACCAACGAAAACCCACGGCAACCAAAGACGACGACAACAACAACAACGACAACAACAACAACAACAACAACAACAACAAATAAAAGCTAAGAACTTATAAGAATGCCAATGTGACTGAAAACAACTTTCAACAAAAAATCCCACCAATTTAGAATATTTATGGTATATAGGCCTTTTTTGGTTTAGTCAATCTACATTTAGTGTTCATTTTTTTTATTTATGCAACTTCCAAAGTATACATTATTGTAATTTTCCTTCAATTTCTTTTCAAGTTAATTTTTCTTAAAAAATAAACATGATTTTTATTTTGCTAACAATTGAATGTGTCTACTTTTTTTTTTCCATACATTTTTCATATAAAAAAAAGAAAATCTTTTTATCTCATCTGAAACTTTAGGTATCTACTTTCCGCAGAACAATTCCCTGCTTCCCTAAGCATTGACTGAAATAGAGGTATTCCTACCGTTTCCTGCTGCTACATTTGTCATTAAACTTCTCTTTCGCAGCGGGACTTCCTTCTGCTACCTCTAGTCTGTTCTACTGGTTCTTATGTACGAGTCTATGATGGCTACTCTTGGTGGTCAATTTGCCAGGGTCTGGAGTCAATTAACAGTCAGGTTGATGGGGACACCTGAGAGGACTTTTCTTGCTCAGTTTAACGGAAGTGAGGAGACCCACCCTAAACTGGGCGGTGCTTCTGGTGGCGGCTCAGATAAGAGGAAATGGAGCTGCAGAGCTTCCTAGCAGTTGCCTTTTGCCCTCATGTGATGCTAAGTCCATTTACGCTGGCAGCAAATCCCTGCTGCTGGTTTTGGCTGACATTAAAACCCAGCTTCTTCAGCCTTCAAAAAGGGACTGAAGACTAGCGGCTTTCCAGGCCTTCGGCATCCAACTGGGACTGGTGCGGCATCTGCTATTGGGTATGAAGCGGCCCCAGTATGAATGGAGCCTTGGCTCTCCTGCTTAGACCGTGCTACATAAACCAGCCTGACAGCCCCTTCAATACTCGTTCTACGGCTCTTCCTCCATAGGATCCTGGCTAAGGCAGTTTAGGCTCTGTACAGTTTGACTCACATGCTCTCCATTTTGAATTCTGTGGAATACATCATCATTGGTTTCTTAATCTTTTGGGTCCTCCTCTGTAGCCCAGGCTGGCTTTGAACTCATGGGTAGCTGAGGATGACCTTGCACTCAAGGTCCGTCCCCTTGCACAGCGCCAGGATTACAGGCCTGTGCTAGCATGCCTGGGTCCCCCATGGTTTTCAGGTAAGAAAGGAAAGTGTTTCTTAGCTGCCCCGAGGAAGGCACTCTCGGTTCCTTTTCACGAAGTACCTTGTCTATGAGTTCCTTTGCAGAGTCGTTCCCTTGCATCTCACACGTTAGCGGGCACTCCTCTATCACAAGCCTGGCGCGCCTTTGTCCGCCTGCCGCAGAATGTTTGGAGCTGCAAGAAGACGCGCGCAGTCAGAGGCAAGCTACCAATTTCCAGCTTGGCCCAGCCGAAAGCCCGGAGCAACTCGAAAGTAGTCAAGGCTATCACTTTGTTATTTCATTCCGATGTTTATCTCAACACAAGTGCACAGACACTCAGTGATTTCTGTTACCTTACACTTCTGTAATTTAACCTCCCAGCGATAAATCCCTAATTTAAAGAGCCTGTTGTTGGACAGAAGCACAAGTACCCGTGGAAGCAGGACAATCCTATTTAAATGCAGATTAACACATCTGGCTTTCTTCCTTTCTCCTTACTGAACTAACTTTAGCCAAGTTGTAGTCATGATGAGCCTATGTAATACTAAAAGCAGGAAAGGTGGTTTATACACAGTTGATGGATCTGTAATCAGGACAGAAAAGCATTACTACAGTGTAAAAATGTCAAAATGTAAAAGTTCGTGCTTAGTAGTGCTTGGAATGGAAACACTGGTACTCTAGTAAAGGCTGAAGTCTATGCACACCCGTGTGTGCCTGTACGTGCATGGATTGTGTGTGTATACATGTGTGTGAATGTGTGTGAATTGTGCTTGTGAAGGCGTGTGTGCACACGCGTGTGTGCATGCGCGTGCACGCACACGCACACAGGTAATTACTGAATAGCAACAAATAGTTACTGCCTCTTATAAACAAGACTAAAGGGGGGGGGTTGGGGATTTAGCTCAGTGGTAGAGCTCTTGCCTAGCAAGTGCAAGGCCCTGGGTTCAGTCCCCAGCTCCGAAAAAAACAAACAAACAAACAAACAAACAAAAAAAAGACTAAAGGGGCTGGGGACGCGGCTCAGTGGTAGAGTACTTGCCTAGAATGTGCAAGATCTTGGATTTGATCTTTAGCAGTGAACAACAAAACCTCCCCCAAGGATAGGCTTTTTCTGTGTAGCCCTGGCTGTTGTGGTCTGTAGATCAGGGTGGTCTTGAACTTGAACTCAGAGATCACCTCTGCCTCCTGAATGCTGGGACTAAAGGCATGTGCCACCACCACCCAGCTTTTTTTTTTTTTTTAAAGGTAACTTCTTATGTGTCTCAGGCTGACTTCAAACTTAATATGTAACAGAGAATGACTTTATCTTTTGACCCTCCTGAATGCTGGGATGACAGGTGTGTGAGCCTATTTCTGGTTTCTGTGGTACCAGAAAATGAGCCCAGAGCCTCCAGGCAAGCCCTCGAACAACTGCTTGGTGCTTAGTCGTCGTCAATCAACTAGGAAGGACTAGGAGGTGTGGCTTTGCTAGAGTAGTTGTGTCACTGCCAGAGGGCTTTAAAGTTTCAAAAGCTGGGCAGTGTTTGCTTTTCTGCCTTCTGCCTGCAGCTACTGCTCCAGCCCCACCATAACTGCAAGCGACCCCTAGTTAAATAGTTTCTTTTTCAAAGAGTTGCTTTGGTCATGGTGTCTCTTCACAACAACAGAACTGTAACTAAGACAGCTGCTTTCTTGTGGAGCTATGACTCCAACCCAGGGCCTTGCAGAAGTGTCGTACCACTGAGCTATGTACTCATCCTGAAAGGGAGGACCTTTAGACCTCATTTTGCTTGTGAAAAACCTAGCTTCAATCCCAAGAACCCCCACTTCCATCTTATTTAGGGAAAATGTTGCAAATATGTCTGTTTAATTTATAAGAACTTGGTGTGGTAGTTCTTTCTGCTATGAAGGGTTTAGGAGGCTAGCTTCAGCTGCCTGCCTGCCTGCCTGCCTGCCTGCCTGCCTTCCTTCCTTCCTTCCTTCCTTCCTTCCTTCCTTCCTTCCTTCCTTCCTTCCTTCCATTGTACTCATACACACCAGAAGAGGGCATTGGATCCCATTGCAGATGGTAGTGAGCCACCATGTGGTTGCTGGGACTTGAACTCAGGACCTCTGGAAGAGCAGTCAGTGCTCTTAACCTCTGAGCCATCTCTCCAGCCCCAGCTGCCGTTCTTAAGGAGAACACAGGTAGCTGGAAGAACTCTGAGAGAGGCTGCCTAGGCTGGCCAGTTTGCTTAGGCTAATTGCTGAGCCTTATCTTCTGGGGATTTCTATAGGAGTTACTACACACACAGCTTTACCGGGCATTTCTTGGATCTATCTCCCCTTCCCCTTGCTGCTCACACCCTCCCGTGGTATTTATTTGCCTCCAAAGAGTAAAGACAACGATGGGGGTGGGAGGATAGGGTGGTGGGTTGGTGGGGATGGGGGGTTGGGAGGATGGGGGTTGTTCTGATTCTCTTCTTTTGAGCTAGGATCTTTCCATACAGCCCACAGCAGTGCCTCACCCACCCTCCTGAGTGCTGGGGTTCCATACATCGACCCCCACAAAATGTGTCTTGAATCAGTCTCCATCATCCTCCATCACTCTTTCAGATTTTCTTTTCTTTTAGACTTAAAAAAGAAAGAAAGAAAGGAAGGAAGAAAAAGAAAGGAAGAAAGCCAGCCAGCCAGCCAGCCAGCCTGCCGGCTAGTGGAAGCACGCACCTTTAATCCCTGCACTTGGGAGGTAGAGGCAGCCGGATCTCTGGGTTTGAGGCCAGCCTGATCTACAGAGTAAGTTCCAGGATAGCCAGGGCTACACAGAGAAACCCTGTCTCTAAAACAACAACAACAACAACAACAACAACAAGAACAACATTTAAAAAAAAAGGCTGAAGAAAGCCACTGCCCCGATGACTTTTCTCCAGCGCTGTGCTTACCTTAGCTTCACTCGGGATAGCACCGCCCTGTACAGATGACTTGCTGGGAGGTGCTTCCGCTGCCCCACAGGCTGTATAACAGGGTGAATGGCCCCAACAACATAGCCCTTAAGATAATAGTCTTCCACTTTGGCAACTATGTCCAGGACTGAATTTATCTTGATGACTTCTGGATTTGTTGAACCTGGGATACCAAGAATGAAGAGAAAATTTTACATTGGGAATATTGCATTCTAGCTTATTTCTATCTCTGTGTGATGATGTTAGTGAATAAGAGAGACAGCCACATGGCTTAATTTCGAGTAAGACACACCAACGCCAGTTATATATTTCCCATTTCAAGTGAGATCAAAGGTGTCCAGGGTAGTATGACTGTAGACTGAACCCATTTTAGACAACAGCAAAGGTGATTGACCCAGCTGATAGATACACAATGTTGCCAACATTCCAGAACTAGAATACTTTACATGTTCCCTTTTCAACAAAAAGCATTACTACGTAGAGTTTTCTTTAAGTGACTGTATCGTCTTTAAAAGATATCAGTGACATACGTCAAAATAATAATTTAAAGAGCAATAGTTTTTACGGCTAGGGTGAGACGCCTGAGTTCTTTTTACTACTTTAGTAGCATTAGTATTCTCTTCTTGTTTTCTGAGACAGTGTTTCTTTTTGTAGCCTTGGCTGTCCTGGAATGCTCTGTAAACCAGGTTGGCCTTGAACTCACAGAGACCCGACTGACAGAGACCTGTCTCCCTAGTTCTGGGATTAAAGGAGTGCACCACCATGCTGGAAGAGATGCATGATTTCTTTAAGATACAGTCTCTATAAGTTTAAAAACTAAGGGGAGACACTGTATTTCCGGACAGAAATCATTAAGAACAGAACTAGATGTAGATGAATTTTTTTTTTTTTTTTTTTGGAGCTGAGGACCGAACCCAGGGCCTTGAGCTTGGTAGGCAAGCGCTCTACCACTGAGCTAAATCCCCAACCCCTGTAAATGAAACTTAAAAGCAACTGCCATGTAATTGAAGTGACCCTCAACCCCCACATCTCTGGAACTCTGTAAGAGCGTACTTGTGTGGCGAGACGAGAAAAGGGAACTGGTAGGCAGCGGGAGAACATGTCTTCACACTCTACAAGTACTCACTGAAATAGCCCCGTTTTCTGGGATTCTTCTCACTTTTTGAAGGACAATTAAGAATTACTACCCAGAGGGAGACCTGGAGTTGGCTACTGAGAAAACACGAAATCATTCCAGGTAAGGACTGCACTGGCTCTGCATGGGCTGGTGGAGTCCAGCGCGGAATTGTTGCTGGTTGCCTGAGCACAGGAAGAAGGTTAAGGGGCAGATGAGGAAGAAGGGTCAGAGGAAGCCCCGGGACCTCACACTAAGTCTCCCATGACGGAACAGCCCCACAGCAGTGAGCAGTCACCCCAGCTTCTCAAACGAAAATGAGGCACTCTACAGAGACTTACGCCGGCCCTCACAGATCATTTCCTTCCATTTTATTCCCTCTTCATTTCAACTAATATCTTACATCTAAAATATTTTCTTCATCACAATGCATAGACATGAACACAGAGGACAGTCCTGAACTTTGAAGAAGCATCTGGTCTCCGTGCAAACATCCGGCCCTGACTGTCTGGGTAGCAAGCTTCCTTACTCTTTTTTAAAACATTTGGTCTACAAACCCTGACTTTTACAAAGAAAGCAGCTGAGGAACTATACAATAATGTGGAACAAATTCTTAGGACCAGAGAATAAAATATAAAGTTATCTTTAGAACTAGGTGCCAATTGTACATGATTTTAAAGAAAATTACAGCCATTTACTGGCTCACATGGCAATGGGTCAGGAAGTGGAGAAGTTAGCATGACACGAAAAATCTCCAGTCCTCCTGTCAGCCTCCCTTTTGTGCACTTCACTTTGACATGTGACAGCTTGGAGTTCTGACCCTGTTGCTCTGTCTTACCACAATGAGCCTTTGTCCCCTTCTCTGTCCCCAACCCCAAGTTACTCACTCCTGCCTCTGCTGTGTCACTGTGCTGTGTTTGAGACCCTATCTCAGAAAAAAGATTCCATTAGCATTCTCACTTTGCCATATATAAGTGTGTGTGTGTGGGGGGCATATTTTTGAGAGAAATTTAGGGATTCTAAGAAGAGAGATCAATAACTCCAAATTCCAAATCTTTGCCTGGTTCATTAGCCCATCCCTCGTCAGGGAGAAGACTAGCAGAGCGTGTGAGACACAGCTAGCCAGTTAGCATCTTCCTCCATGGTTTCTGCCTGGAGTGCCTGTTGTGACTTCTCTCAATGATGGGTCATGACTGCAAGAGTAAGATGCAATAAACTCATTTCTTCCCAGGTTGTTTTTAGTCATGGTGCTTACCATAGCGACAGGATGACAAACTAGGGCAGGACTTGGTGAAGAGAAACTCTGTGACTTTTATCCAAAGGCTTTACAGAGCTGGTTTTGCTTCTCTGGCTGGCTTGGTAGGAGTCAATTAGGTGTGTATGTACATGCATGTGTGTGTGTGTGTGTGTGTGTATATGTTTGTGTATGCATATGTGCATGTAGGTATATATATATACATGTGTGTGTGTGTGTGTGTGTGTGTGTGTGTGTGTGTGTACACCAGTGGTCTTATTGTCAATCTCCATCTCAAATTCAAAAGTTTTGCGGAGAACTTCTTTTCATGTCGTCCCTCTGTCTGAATGTCTTCAGCCATGTTGGCGTTGACAACTGTTAGGTATTCTAAACCGAGTTGTTCTCACTGTGAGGATGGCAGAGCAGGACACACTCGGCAAGGACTTTTCAGCTGCCCTCAGAGTGGAGTACGTGGAGTAATTACGCCCTCTACGACAGGCCCAGCTGTGAGGACAAGCCTTTGATTGGATGTCCTCGTGTAGGGCAGTGATATGAGAGCTCTATTACCCTTTAAACACAGGAGATTAAGGCGAGGCGGCCGTTGTTTCCGGTCGGTTCCAGCACAGGCAGTGAGCAGCAGCTGTAAGCTCTCTTGCTTGCCCGAGTGCTGTACAAGTGCTTTGGAAGAAGGAACAAATGGTGCTTATGGCCTTGTGGGCGTGGCTGGTTACTAGTAAATGAATGCTACATGATCTGTAAAAGCCTTGCTACACCTTACAGGGCTGTTGTGAGGAAGCAGTCTGTAACTGCTCTAAAACTTACACAAAGCTAAGGGAACTTTTATTGCTACTAAAACATGTTGAAGGTTGAACAACACTGTCTCTTCTCGAAGCTTCTAAAGTGGAGTATCTGTTGATGCTTTTCATACTCCTTCCCTAAAAAGTTTCAAAGAGTGAACCTTTAAATGCCAGGCAGTGGACATGGTGCCTCATGTTTGTCATCCCTCCATTTGGGAGGCTGCCACAGGAGGATCACCACAAGTTCTGAAGCTAACTGTGTTACATAAATGAGTTTCAAGATAGGCTGGGCATGAGGCCTTAAAAAAAAACCCAACCCAAATTACTAAAACGGATGCAAAGCCGTACTCCATAAGGCTGAGCAATTGTTCAACACTGAAACTTTGGCCCTGGTGATGTAATGCTATGCGAGCTACATATGTTCATTCCTGCCGACCTACCTCTGAGGACTTGCTTGTACTTATAAAATGTATCTAAAATTGTTATCTTAAGTGAAGACAAAATGTGCAAACTCCAGCAAGCAACTTTGCCACAGTTTTAAAGGGTAACCTGCGCCTTCTCCCCAGCAACTGTAGAAGAGTTAATTTCTACAAGTGCCAAGTCCTAGGTGAACAGGTCATGTCCGGTTCTTGATCCCAGCAAACCCTGCACGGTGGATGTTATTGCCTGATAGGGCAACTCAAGGAGAGAGATCTATTGTTAGCAATTTCTGAGGCTGACCTGGAACCCAGGCAGGAAGATGGGGAAACCGGGGCACTCAAATGCCCACAGGAAGGAAAACGTCATTGGTTTGAACCTGAGTTGTTGAAGATTTGTGAACTCAGACATGAGATCAGTCAAACCATGGTTCTCAACCTTCCTGATGCTTCTGTCCTTTAATTCAGTCCCTCGGGTTGTGGGGAGCCCCCAACCACACATTCATTTTCATTGCTTGATCACACTATAACTTTGCTACTGTTGTGAGTGGTAAAGCAAACAACCGGTATCCAGGATATCTGCTATGTGGTGGAGACCCGCAGGCTGAGAACCACTCATTTACACTATGACAGACTGTTAAGTATCTTAACGTGTGGCTGTTAAGAGGATTATGTGATTTAAGAAATCAAGAAACATGGGCTGGACAGATGGCTCAGTGGTTAAGAGCACTGACTGCTCTTCCAGAGGACCTGAGTTCAATTCCCAGCAACCACATGGTGGCTCACAACCATCTGTAAAGGGATCCGATGCCCTCTTCTGGTGTATCTGAAGACAGCTACAGTGTACTTATATATAATAAATGAATAAATTAAAAAAAAAAAAGGAATCAAGAAACAGGCTACCATGTAAATAACACCTCAACCTTTGTTTATCAATGAAACTGGCCACCACTGAAGTCACTCAGTATTATTGTTTTTTCTTTTCTTTTTTTTTTTTTTTTTCAGAGCTGGGGACCGAACCCAGGGCCTTGCCCTTGCTAGGCAAGTGCTCTACCACTGAGCTAAATCCCCAACCCCGTCACTCAGTATTATTAAATAAAGTAACATAAAGGCAGCCTTTCTTTTTCTTTTCTGTCTTCTTGTAGTTTGAGACAGGGTCTTAGGAGTCCAGGCTAGTCTTGAACATGGGGATAATTACCCTGCACCAGGCTTCCGAGTGCTGGAATTAGAGCTGTGTGCTAACTTGCTTGGCACTGGACACATGACAGTAGACTCCATGGCACTTTGGGAATCTCGTGACCTGCCTTTGTCTGCTTTCTCCTCCATGTACGGAAGCTCCCCTCAGGCCACAGAATTCCTCTTGCTTCTGGCCTTCAGTCACCCTGACTTTCTGCCTTGTTTGCTTTGTCTCCATCCATACCCCATCCACTCTATCAACTGTTCTCCAGAGGGTGGGTACAACACATATGGCAAGCACTGAACATACTTAAATGAAGTGGTCTGCTCTCCCGAGGCCTCCCACTCTACCCTTTCCAATCCTGGTTCTCTCTCTCCACCGAACTGAGCCTGACTGTCCACTATCACTCCTTGCTCTTCCCTTAGTGTGGGAGACTAGGGGGACATCCCTAATCTCTACAATTTAGTGTCAAGCAGAGACCGTGTGCAGCCTGTCCCTGGGCTATACTGCCAGGCAACTGGTGGATGTCTGGAGCTTTGTGAAATGGGATCATACAGTGGCTACTCAGTGACTCATGCTATACCACGCAGTGCTGGGCTTGCCCGTGAGCAGTTAGAGCTGTGCCTTCATTGCACTCTAAGGGTGGGAGCACAGGATGCCACAGAGTTTAGCTGTGTATCCCTTTTGGCTGCTCTACCATAGTGTGAATGAGGCCATACGGTGCAGAAAGCCTACCATGCTTATAGTTTGGTCCTTTACAGAAACCGTTAGTGGGAGTCTGCAGTCCAGTGGTCACTCACGCCCATGGTTTGGGAATTCCCAAGTGCTTGACATGGGCATCCTTGTGCACTGCATGGTGTACGTGGGCACCGGGCATGTCTTCAGTTAAGTAGAAGATGTCAATTGTTTTTCAAATGATTATAACACTATGCTACACCTGTTCTTTCAAAATTTTAGCAATTCTGGGTGTTTTGTAGTAGTGGTTTTTAATATGCATGTGACTGGAATACATGTCTTTTGCCCACTTGGATTTCTGATTTGTCTGTCCAGATTCTTGTCTATTCTTTTTTTTTTTAAAGATTTATTTATTTATTATTTTATGTATGTTAGTACACTGTCCTCAGACACACCAGAAGAGGGCATTGAATCCCATTATAGATGGCTGTGAGCCACCATGTGGTTGCTGGGAATTGAACTCAGGAGGAGCAGCCAGTCAGTGCTCTTAACCACTGAGCCATCTCTCCAGCCCCCTCTTGTCTATTCTTTTATTGAGCTGTCTTTTCCTTATTGTCTTGTAGTGCTGGTTTAAATACTCAGGACAGAGTCTCACTCATTCTTTACATCTCGGATGAGGTGGCATTTCTCCAGAGCCTTTCTGGACCTGCTCACTCAGGTTCCTGGCCTCTGCAGTCCCAGGCTGCATCACAGCACATAGTGTGAAAGAACGCTGTGACTGCAAGCTTCCTTCCCAGTTCCTGCCACAGGAGCTCTTGCAGAGGTAATCTGCTCATATGCACAGAACCAGGCAATTTTAGAGTGTACACAAGAGGTACTAAGAGTGTGCTTTTCCCCTGATACAAGCAGCACAGGCAGGAAAAGAAGTTGCAGAGATGATGAAGAAAACAGGAATGTCTACTCATTGTCTGTTTTCTTGTTTTGTTTCTGAGTCAGGACCTCACTTGCTGTGTAGACGAGAATAGTTTTGAACCTCTGATTCTTCTGCCTCCACTTGCACAGTGCTGGGATTATAGGCCTGTGTCTTCACACTTTGTTTTATGCAGTGCAGAGAACTGAACCCAAAGCTTCATGCATACTAAGCTTCATTCCCAGCTCTTGACAGTTTTATGCGTGGGTCAGCTGAGTGCTATTATTAGAGATCCCCTCCTCTACAGACTCAGGATGGGATTCTTTTCCACAATAGTCTGTGTTTGTGAGATTTGTTATCTTTTCTCGGGTGGGCTGTGTGACCATTTCAAACGTAACGGGACACCTTATATAGCTTAGTAAAAGAAAGAATAGATATTACATCCATGCTTGAGAGGATTCAGTCGATCTCGTTACCACTAGTTACTGCTCCCCACACCACCCCAGGAGCGCTTAAACATTTACAAATCCTTTGACTGCCAGGGGAATGTGTCCTGGAGTTTATTAGATTGATACAGTTATGCAAAATGCAACTTGACTTGCAAAATTCCCTTCATCTCTGTCTCCTCCCCTCTCTTCTTTATTTCTGACCAGTCTTGCTGTGTATCTCAGGCTGGCTTCAGACATATCCTGTCTTGTCTTCTACGGCCTGGGATTATAGGCAAACACCAACATGCCAAGGTTTTCATTTTAAACCTCTTTCTGACCATGTATTAACTCTTCTTGCTTTCAGTGCATTCTCTGTATAGTGACATTTCTATTCTTCTCGAGTGTTCTCTAACACTCCACATAACTGACTCCTTCTGTATTAAACCTGTGCTCTTGGCTCGATGGTGTTATTTGAGTTATTCTCTTTACAGCTGTGCCCCAGACTCCCTCTTTTGAAGACTTTATTTCACTTGCCCCTCAATACTAGCTAGGAATACAAAGAGGAGTAGGAGCTGTCTTTAAATAAGGAAAGGGACGAGGTCCATGCCAGCCGTGGAGATAAAGGTGTTCTCACAGGAGGGACAGGAGCAGCTAGCTTTAGTGAGTACCTCCCTGGTGGGTCGTCGTCTGTCACTTCCTTTAGTATCTAAAGCAGCTTTCTGATGTAAATATCATTAGAATCCTTGTTCGTACTTAAGGGACCTGGACGGCAGCTGAAAGGGCTCATAACCCAGGAACTCATGACCCATGACTACGGCACTGGTTCTCAAACTGTGGGTTGCAAACCCTTTGGGGGGGTTGCATATCAGATATCCTGCATATCAGATATTTACATTATAATTCATACCAGTAGCCGAATTATAGTTATGAAGTAGAAATGAAAACGATTTTATGGTTGGGGTCATTGCAGAATAAGGAAGCATATTAAAGGGTCCCAGCATTAGGAAGGTTGAGAAGCATTGGACTAGAGTTTTGTGTGCCTAATCTTTATGCTATTATTTTCCTTGTTGAGATGTAAGGAATGACTGGAAACCCCCTTGCTCCCTAAAAACTAATAAAACAACAAAAAAAGCAAAACTAAACACAAACAACAAAGAAGCCACTGCAGGTGGAGGGCAGGGAAAGCAGAGAGAGGAAGTGAATGGCTATGGAGAGCAGTAAAGAGAACATGGGAGACGGAGGAGACGGGGACTTTAAGTTGTTTTCTGGTTGAATCTGGTGTGTGTATGCATGTGTGTGTGCACAAGTGTGTGTGTGTGTGTGTGTGTGTACATCATGTGGAGGCTGACAGCTGGTCACTGTCTACAATCACGTTGTACCTTAACTTTTGAGACAGGCAGGTTTCTCATTGTATCTGGCATCAGACTGGCGAGGCTGGGGGACAGTGCTCTCCAGACATTTCCTGCTGTCTCCCTGGGGCTGGGGTCACTTGACGCACCTGGGGTTTATGTGGGGCTCCGTCCCTATGCTTGGACAGCGAGCATTTTGCTGACTGGCCTGCACCAGGCTGGATGTTTGGTGAGAGGGTGGGAAGAGGGTAGTGACAAGAGTGTGTACCCACAATAGAGGGGCTGCTCTGAACCACTGAGCAGTGAATAAAAGCTACACTTCATTCTGCTACAGTATATGCTGTGATGGTTTGCATATGCTTGGCCCAGGGAGTAGCACTAATAGAAGGAGTGGTCCTGTTGGAGGAGGTGTGTCACTGTGGGGGTGGGGCTTTAAGACCCTCACCCTAGCTGCCTTGAAGCCAATATTTTGCTAGCTGCCTTCAGATGAAGATGTAGAACTCCTACCTCCCCTTGCACCAGGCCTGCCTGGATGCTGCCATGTTCCCGCCTTGATGATGATGCCTGAACCTCTGAACCTGTAAGTCAGCCCCAATTAAATGTTCTTTGTAAGACTTGCACTGGTCATAGTATCTGTTCACAGCAGTAAAACTCTAAGACACATACACTACCATGGAAAGTTGGCACAACAGAATTTGTTTGGGGAATGCAATGATTGGGGAAGGGGAGAAAGGTAGAATTGAGTGGGAAACAACTTGTTCAAGATAAACTGTAACATAACATAGGGACTTGGAAGGCTTCTTCCTTAAACTTTATTCTCTGTTCCATGACTTCTGTTTAGGAAAAAACAAACAAACAAACAAACAAACAAACAAACAAACCAAAACCCAAAAAGTCCGCCAAACTGAGGAAAGTAAGAGATAGGTTCATTGTGAACGCACACAGCTGTTACAGGCCATTTTGTTTCTGCCAAGGTTTCTCACTGTGCATAGCCTGGCAGCTAGGAGCAGCCGCTATTCAGTTCTCTTCCCAGCAATCCCAGGAAGGGATGGCCAGTGCCAAGCAGAGGGCTGGCATGCGTTAGCCCACCCAGACTCACTATCATAGACACTGGAGTGGCAGGCAGGTGGCTGTCAAAGGCTGGAGGAGAGAGACAGGCTAACTACGCCTGGAAGAGGGGGCGGAGCTGGCCTGGTACACAGAGTCCTGGCTTCTGAAGCAAAGGCAAAGGCAAGACCAAAACAAATGGTTGAACAAAAACCCCAAGCAAGAACGTGTGGGAGAACTGGGAAGAAATGGGCCCCAGAGACCAGGCGCCTGTACCAAATAGGAAGCAGATGCTACCTATAGACATGCGCCGGCTTCAGTGTGCGCATGCGCACATCAAACCCATGCCTGGGCTTTACAGTGAAATCCCCCTTTCACAGCAACATTTAGAGTGGAAGGTGGAAAGTATGCTCCTTTCACGGAGGAAAGGGCTTCTGATAAAACCAAAATGGACCGTTGAATAAAAGCCGTGTATCTTCTTGATTCAAAGACAATCGCATGAATACAAATTTATTGGAGGCACTAACATTTTGGAATGGCATGAATCAGAAAAATGTTAACTCCTTAAAGTTCTATAGTCCTAAGGTGAGCTGTGCGTCAGAATCCTAAAGTGAATTCTGAAGTCCAGGGTTCTGGCCTAAAGCTTCAGGAATACATAGGAAAGGGATGATTTTACATCCTATGCGTCTGTAAGGTAAGGGTGAGAACCCCACTCTAGAAGCACCCTGCCACACGGGTTTTTCTCGAATGACTTTTTAAAAGGCATATAAAAACTCATGACTATCTGGCTACTTTTCCATCAGCACTAACTCAGTGCACTGTACGTTCATACAACAAAGAACACTGAGAATATTAACTTTTCTCCTCTTGGCAGCCTCATCCTTACTTGGATTCTTTGATCAAAATAGTTGATGACTATGTCTGAAGCACAGGTACAGATCTTCTGGGCTTCCCAATTTGGCTTGCTGGCCAGCTCAATTTTTAACAAAGGAAAACGGGCTGCTCTTGCTTCCCGCACAAAGACACACTGTTTCCAGAAGGGAAAGGGCGGCAGTGGTGGTGGAGAGGCAGAGGCAATATCTAGTCGGATAAATAGTACAGTTTTCTATCAACTAATGGAATGCATAATCAAAGAACTAAACTCAGCAAGCATATTTCTCTAAATTTCACTTCTTTCCCCCTCTCTCTCTCAGGCACATCGTAATTAAAGATGCCGTTGTTTTAAACACTGTTATGTCCTGTGTCTCAGGGACTCTGAAGCAGTCAGTATTCAGAGTTTCCATGAGAGGACGGAGGCAAAGCCTTGGGTCAAGAGGAGGCACCTCAGCCCTGCCCGGAGCTGCCATCTGGGCTTGTTTGTTTGTGTTTCCAACTTTTTGGAACAGAGTTTCTCTGTTACGGATGGAGCACCCAGCAGAGGGAGTGCCTTCCAGGAGGCCACTTTTACCCATTAAAACAAAAACAAAAACAACGAGAATTTTCTCCACCTTTAGTTTGCTCAACTTATCACATGAGCGACACTAAATTCAGCACACTGGCCACCTCAGATCTGCCTCGGTGGAGCTCGGACGACGCATGCAGGCAGCACAGCCCACAGCCCCGCAGTCCCTGCCTTTCAAATCTTTTCAAAACACAAGCTGTCATTAAGGCTCCAGCAATTTGGCCTAGAAATCAAACATTTGTCCCATGTGCCTTAAAAATGAAAGGAACATTTCCAAGTAGTTTTTTAAAATTTTTGTTAAGTACATAAAGCCGTGTTTTTAAAAAGCACATAAAACAAAAAAACCAAAACAAAATCTTCCCAAATATAATTAAGAAACAAAGCGTCATTGTTAGATGGACCAATTTCATTATGGGAAAGAGCTTAAGAATCCACAGGTCCACACCTCAGAAAATTAGTATCCTCTTAGTTTGGAAACGGATAATAGCTACAACAGCAGTAAGGAGTACCTTGTAAAGTAAAATCCAGCAGTGCATATTCATAAGCAAATTCTGTCTTTGTTTCCACTTGCGGTCTCTTCAGGGTAGAAAATATTTTTCCAGGGCTGCTTTCATCAGGGTCTTCCAGCTTCCTAAGCCCGCACCCCATGGCAAAGTCTGCAAGGAGTTAAGACTGCGGGGGCAAGAGCAGTCAGTTTTGTTGTTTAAGCTGCGAAAACAAAGTTACAGACTTAACTGCTTTGACTTGGTTTTCAGCGAAATGACAGATAGCCAGAAAGGAAACGGCGGGTCCGAGGCGCGGAGCTGGGGACTTTATCCATTCTTCTGTAGGGTCACTGAGCCCGTGGTTTAGCTCTAGCTCCAGGAGGCTGGGCTCGGTCTTTGAGGAGCTCGCAAGCTGCTGCAACTTAGTGGAGAATTTCCATGCCACGTCAATTTACAGCCAGCCAGCCCCCTACCAGAGTTCTGCGGCTCAGGGCACCAACCAGCTTTGTCTCACCCAGTTGGCTGAATGGAAAAGAGGTGTCCAGAAACGGAATTAAAGGCAACTCGGGTGTGATTATCTACGGATAGAAGAAGATAAAGTCAGCCAAAGTGATGCGGTTCTTTCTGTTTTCTCTGGTCTGTCCTGTGCTGAAGCTCACTTCCCTGCTTCTACCAAGGAAGCAGAAGGGAGCGGGGAGGACAGGGGAAGGAAGGGAGGGAAAGAGGGAGAGGAAAGAAGAGAGGAGGGGGGGAGGAGAGAGAGAGAGAGAGAGAGAGAGAGAGAGAGAGAGAGAGAGAGAGATTGAGATTGATTTTTCAACGTGGTTGGAAACAAAATCAGTTCAGAAAGGAAGTGAGCTTTCTGAGGAAACCCTGGAGTCCAACAGAAGAACAACGGGAGGGAGGGAGGAAGGGAGAGAGGGAGGGAGGAAGAGAGGATGAGAGAATCCTAGAAAAGCACTTCAGTCCTAGGTGGAACTTTTGAAAACTTCTTTCCACACAGCATTTCTTTTTGCCAGAAAAATGTGCTGATGAAAACCACCAAGTATAAAAGGAGCACAAAAACGTAAGACATTCCATAAAGACTTTGGGAAGAGAGAAGATAACAGAGTGAAGTGGTCAAAGTACATTGAATAGATGTATAGAAATGTCACCATGATTTTAGTTTTTCTTTTCTTTTGTTTAATTAGCATGCACTAATGAAAAAAGAAAAAAATAGTTAAAAGGAAAAACATCTTACAAAGAAGAGACAGTTACATGAGAAATTAGTTTCCCCAACATTCTTGGTTTGTTATTTTATTTATGTATATGCATGTTTGTAGTGTAGGGATCCTTGGATGCCAGAAGAGGAGGTCAGATCCTTTGGACCCGGGGTAACAAGTGGCTATAAACTACCCTGTGAGTGCTGGGCCCACAGCCCCTGCCCCCGGGTCTTGGACAGCTCTCCAGCCTAGTGCCCAGGATTTAAAACACCCCTATTGGAGGACTTACAGTACAGGTCTCAACATAGCCTTAGTTAAAAGAAAAACGTGGACGACGTGACACATTTAATCTTATTTGTAATGTCAATGGCGATTTGCTGCAAGGAACCACGGTGGTGCACATTTACTGCTGGGTCACGCCAGAGCCAGGATGGTGTGCGCCAGCCATTCCGAGCCCTGGAAGCAGACCGCTTGTGCGTGGACTCTCCTTACCACGGACATGCCCTTGGGCAGGTTACTTGATTTTTCTGAGTACCAATTTCTTTTCCTTTTAAAATGTCCCTGGTGCGACGTCTGCCACAGGATGGTTTTAAAGACGGAGAGCCAACCTGATCTGCCTTAGTGCTCTGCCGCAGAAGGCAGTACGTTTATCAAGGGCGCTCCTACGAGGCCCGGCTGACGGTCAGGAGAGGAAAAATGATTTTGGCCCCACTTCAACTGTTTACGAAATAAGTCCTGATCTCCTTGGAGAACCTGGAGAATGCCAGTGTGAAGAAAAATTTCAGTCCATTAAACTGTGCACATGAAAACCCTTGAAGGGGGCATGTGTGGATTATTTAGTTTGTAGATCACTGTCATCTTTTGCCTCTTACTTTAAATATTTTACTTCTCAAAGGTGTTTTGTATAGGAGACCATTCCGTGGTCTCCATGTTAAAGGATGGGCATAGTCAATGGGAGGGAATTCTGGGTAAGTTAGATGAATCAGACAGTAGACAGAAAGAGTGGCTCATCTGACCGTTTACGAAGATTCATGATCGCCATATTTCATGTCCTTTTTCTGTAGAATGGGCTGTGGTGCTGTTTTACAAGAATAATGGTACCTCTGCTGGTCACTGGTACCAATCACAGTGACTGGAGTATTAAGTATCCATTACCTTTGTCAAGTGCCTGCCCCTTCCAGGCGCTCAAAAAAGCACTGGATACAAAAGATGACTCAACAGGAACACATGGGGCAGACCATCTTCTGGATGGCTTCAAGGATGAGTATACGGAGGACTGACAGGGAGGGGGAGCATGTGACTGGAGAAGAGGAGCACATAGCTAAAGCCAGAGTTGTGAGACACTTCGGCACAAATGGGCAACACTGAGCAGTTATTGCCAGAACATAAAATGTGAAAGCACAGCACAGCACAGCACAGCACAGCACAGCACAGCACAGCACAGCACAGCACAGCACAGCACAGCACAGCACAGCACAGCAAAAAACTAATCTGGGAATGAGTAAAGGACTAAGCTAAGGGCTTGGAATGCTTGGGTTTTGTTTTGTAGGGGGTAAAAGGGAATCAAATAGCCAAATGGAATCAAAAGACATCCATTTTCATATTAGATAGATCAGTGGTACAGCCTGAGGAAGATGCTTTAAATATAATGAAGGGGGCTAGAAAGACGGCTACTGAGTTCAACTGATGGTGATGCTGACTGGATGAAGCTCTTACTATTGGGTAGTTAGCATTATATAATTATATATTATCAGGCAATAATATAGTGTTATTGTGTATGTACTTATTATTATTATTAGTGTGTGTGTGTGTGTGCGTGTGTGTGTGTGTGTGCGTGTGTGTGTGTGTGTGCGTGTGGGTGTGTGTGTGCGTGCGTGTGTGTGTGTGTGTGTGCGCGTGCGTGCTGCATAGAGACTAGAGATAGCTTCAGGTGTCCTATCTTAGGAGTTGTCCCCACCTCCTCTTTTTTTTTTTTGAGACAGGGTTTCTCTGTGCAGCCCTGGCTGTCCTGAAACATGCTTTGTAAACTAGGCCTTGAACTCACCAAGATCCTCCTGCCTCTGACTACCGAGTCCTGGGATCAAAGGTGTGTGCCACCACCACACAGCATCTCCCTGTTTTCTAAGACTGTGTCTCTCACTGGTTGGAACTCTGCATAGCCTAGACTGGCTGCCAGGCAAGCCTGAGGCAGCTACAAGTCTCCCTCTCCCTCCCACTGGGATTGTACCATGCTTATTTTTTTTTTTTTTTTTTTTTTTTTTTAACGTTGCTTGTGAAGATTGAACACAGATCCTCATTCTTGCAAGGGAAGCACATTATTGCCTTGGCTGGCCTGGAACTCACTATATACGCTAGGTTGTCTTTGAACTCATAGATCCAGAGTTCTGGGATTAAAGGTATAGTGGCTGGTTTTGTGTGTCAACTTGACACAAGCTGGAATTATCACAGAGAAAGGAACCTTTCTTGAGAAAAGGCCTCCATGAGACCCAGCTATAAGGCATTTTCTCAATTTCTCAGTTTTTTTTGAGACATGTTTGAGAGAGAGAGAGAGAGAGAGAGAGAGAGAGAGAGTGTGTGTGTGTGTGTGTGTGTGTGTGTGTGTGTGTGTGTATCCCTTGTCTGTCCTGGAATTCAATTTGTAGACCAGGCTGGCCTTGAACTCAGGATCTGTTTGCCTCTGCCTCCCGAGTGCTGGGATCAAGGGTGTGCACTGCTACCACTGCCTGGCTGACAATAAGTCTCCTTAAACAAGCTCTGAAGAGTGTCATTTGGCATGCCAATTTTTTTTTCTTTCAAAATAGGATCTTTTTTTCCCCATCTTTATTAAATTGGGTATTTCTTATTTACATTTCAATTGTTATTACCTTTTCCGGTTTCCAGGCCAACATCCCCCTTCCCTTCTATATAGGTGTTCCCCTCCCCATCCTCCCCCATTACCGCCCTCCCCCCAACAATCACGTTCACTGGGGGTTCAGTCTTAGCAGGACCCAGGGCTTCCCCTTCCCCTGGTGCTCTTACTAGGATATTCATTGCTACCTATGAGGTCAGAGTCCAGGGTCAGTCCATGCATAGTCTTTAGGTAGTGGCTTAGTCCCTGGAAGCTCTGGTTGGTTGGCATTGTTGTTCATATGGGGTCTCAAGCCCCTTCAAGCTCTTTCAGTCCTTTCAATTCCTTCAATGGGGGTCCCGTTCTCAGTTCAGTGGTTTGCTGCTGGCATTCGCCTCTGTATTTGCTGTATTCTGGCTGTGTCTCTCAGGAGAGATCTACATCTGGTTCCTGTCGGCCTGCACTTCTTTGCTTCATCCATCTTATCTAGTTTGGTGTGGCATGCCAATGCTGATGGGGAAATCTCACGGGGTCCCACTGCTAGATAAGACAATTAATGACTGCCAAAAGAGGTACAATTAGTCTTCCCCAGGGACAAGCCCCTTAAATGGTTATCCAATGCCATGTGGCCAACCCTAAAAACATATGCAGGCAACACTTAATGAATGAAATGGCTTGTGTGTTAAATCCAAACCCCCCCAAATCTCATCCTGAGACCAGCAGGAGTAGGACTCCTCCCCTGATGTTCCCCGATATCCTGGGCCTGCCTGTCCTATGACCCCTACCTCTGCCACCCTTGAGGAGCTTACATACCCGGTGGCAAGGTTACAGGTTAACTTCCTCTCTCCTTATAAGCAAGCATTGGCAGAACCTTAGCCCACACTGTATCCTCACCTCCAAACCTCTGTCCACTCCCCAAATGTGTAAGTAGTTTTTGTTCCCCCCAATTAAATGAGCTGCTCAGTGAAGCCTGCCTCCTGAGAAGTTGGTTTCTTACCCGGCTCACCCATAGCCTGAGGTCTCCAACACCACTGGCCTTCCCAAATTGCTTTCCCTCTTAGGGCACGGATCCGACCTCTGGCGATCATGCCATTAAAGGAGGGAAATAGGGCGGGAAAGACAGAACCGTCTCAGGGATGTGCGTCAATAAAGGTTATGAATTTGATAAATGTGTTCAAGGACAGAAATGACATCATTTTGATAGACCTAGAAAAGAGTTTTGTAAGATCTATCATTCCTTCATATTAAGAGTCCTGAAGAAACTAGGAGTAGAAGGGACCTATCTCAACAAAATAAATACCAGATATGACAAACTTATAGTAAATGTTATATCAAATGAAGAAAAATTAAACACATTTCTATTAAAATCGTGCTAGGGTGTTCAATTTCTCTACCCTTACTCAATATAGTACTGTAAGACTTAGAGTGAGAGCAGAAAATTAAAAAGGACACAAATACGAAAGGAAGAAGTCAAAGTATCTTTACTTACAGATGATATGATTCACTACAAAAGAGATCCTAAATAAAGACTTTAGCCAGGCAATGATGGCACACGTCTTTAATCCTAGCACTCAGGAGGCAGAGGCCAGGTGGATCTCTGTAAGTTTGAGGCCAGCCTGGTCTACAGAGCTGGTTCAGGACAGCCAGGGCTACACAGAGAAACCACGTCTCAAGGAAAAAGAAAAGAAAAGAAAAGAAAAGAAAAGAAAAGAAAAGAAAACTCTTAGAATGGATAAACACTTTCAGCAAAGTGGCTGGGTACAAAACCAACCATTAAAAACAATCAGTGGCTGCCCTCTATGCCAATGTCAAATATGTTTAGAAAGCAACCAGGAAAAGAGATTCATAATAGCTTCAAAATTTTACCTTGAATTATACCTAATCAAGTATATAGAAGACCTCTACAATAAAAACTTTAATGCACGAAGAAAGAAACTGAGCAAGTCAGGATGGAGTGATTTGGGTTGGAAGGTAACCTTGTGGAAATGGTTGCCTACAGGAAGCACTGTACAGATTTCTCTCTGCACTGCATTTAATCTCTGTGGAGTGGTTTCACTGTTTTTGGATATTGTGAACATTAGTGACCTAATTTTGTATCCACTTGACTGGCCAGAATGAAAACATGATACCATGCACTGAGTTTTCCCAAAGGAGATGTATGAGAGTGCATGTAAGAGTGTGAATTATTTAACTATGCTGGAAGAAACTTGGGATTATTCTGGGGAGCTGAACATTCACTTTTTTCTTTTTCATGTGCCAGCAATTTCATTCCCAGGTACGGGCTCAGGAGACACCTTAGCCTACAGGTACCGGGAGAGACATCTGAGACTGAATCTCAAGTCTGTTCTAAATAGCCCTGAACTTGAACCAGTTGTGTATATGAGCAGCCGCTCACTTCAGGGAGTTCTGTTACATGGGGAAGGAGAGAAGCAGAGCCCTAGGGCAATCTCAACATTTTATTTACAAGATGGGAGGAAAATGTGTGCTGCTTTGGTTTTTTAAGCAAGAATCATCTAGGAAGAAGGAAAGTCAGCTCAGAAAATGCCTCCATCAGATTGTCTGTAGGCGAGTCTTCACGGCATTTTTCTGAACTAGTGATGTGGGAGGCCGCAGGTGATTGTGGGCAATGTCACCCTGGTCAGGTGGTCCTGAGTTGTATAAGAAAGCAAACTGAGCAAGTCAGGGTATCAAGCCATTGTATCAAGCTGTGTTCCTCTGAGGATTCTTCCTCAGTTCTTGCCTCCAGGTTCCTGCCTTGAGTTCCTTTTATGATGGATAAAAAGTAAGGTACGATACATTCTTTCCTTCCCAAGTTGTTGTTTGTCATGAAGCTTATTCCAACAAGAGAAAAGGAAGCAGGATGAATAGCATGCTGTATGCTGACCCCTTGACTGCTTAGGAAGAACTGCATTTGTCATTTGGGTTTGCCTTATTCAACTCCACCCTTTCCCAATTTTTCCCTTCTCTTTAAAATTGGAAATAAACTTTTCATATAGTACATTGTGCTCACTTTCCCCTCCCAATGTCTTTCCACATCTGTACTGCCTCCCACCCATCCAATTCCACCCTTCTTTCCTTTTAGACAATAAACATACTAATAAACAAACCCGAATAAAACAAAGGAAACAGAGAAAACAAAAAAACAAAAGCAAAGGAGAAACACACACACACACACACCACACACACCACACACACACACCTCCTCCCATAGTCCCCCCACCACATATACACACCTCACACAGATACACACACACCTCTCACTGACACACACACAGACGCACACCCTACACACACAGACACACACATACACCTCACACACACACACCACACACACACACACACACACACACACACACACACACACCCGAATACACAAACAGACACACACCATAGAAACACAAAATTGGAAACTATACCAGATAAGAAGAAGGTAAAAACTGAGCAAACCAAACACCATCTCCACGGGTACTATTGAGTTTGTTTCATGTTGGCCATTTGTTGTTGAGCATGGGGCCTACCCTAAGTGTGGTTTATATCCTAGTAAGATATCCACTGGAGAAAACAAGTTTTTCATTTGCAAGTAGTTGTCAACTGGATGTAGCTTCGGGGTTAGGGATGTGAGCTTGTGACCATGTCCCCTCTCAGCACTAGGGCCCATCAGGCCCCTACTTGTAGAGCCCTGTGCATGCTGCTTCAGTCTCTTTGAGTTCATACCTGCATCGGTTCTGTCTGGAAGGCACTGTTTTCTTGATGTCTCTCATTTCTACTGCCTCTTACTGTCTTTTTCTTTCTTTCTCTTCTGCATAGTTTTCTGAAACCTGAAGTTTGATGAAGACGCCCCATTTAGGACTGAGTGTTCCATAGTCTTTCATTCTCTGCACATTGTTCACTCATGGGTCTCTGTTAAGCTCTCACCTCTAGGAGGAAGCTTCTCTGATGCTGGCTGAGTGAGACATTGATCTATTTGTACAGCAGAATGTTAAGGGTCATCTTACTGTTATTGTTCTTTTAGCAGAACAGTAGTGTTTTGTTTTCCCATGTGTCCCTGGCCTGTCTAGTCTTAGGTTCTTGGCCAACTGAGAAGTGTCGGGTACTGGCTTTATTTCATGGAGTTCCTAAATCCAATAAGCTGGTGGTTGGTTACTCCCACAACTTTTTTTTTTTTTTCTGAGCTGGGGGCCGAACCCAGGGCCTTGCGCTTTCTTTGCCAGCGCGCTACCCCTGAGCTAAATCCCCAACCCCCCTCCCACAACTTTTGTGGCACTATTGTACCAGCAGATCATGCATCAAGATCATCACGTATATCAAAAGGTTTGTAACTGGGTTGGTGCTTACCTTTTTTTCTAGTAGCATGCAGACTACCTTCCAGTACCATGAACACTAGTGAGTCTGCAGACCCCAACTTTTAAGTTTACATACTTTCTACTTGCCTTTTGCAAATTCGCAGATCAACCAGAACAGACTAGATTATGCTGTGGATGTTTGTCTCACTTTCTGTAGTTCCTGTAGAGAATTCCATCAGTCTATCTTCTAAACCATCACAGAAAGCACATCCAACTCACCACCTGTCTTTACACACCATGCACAAGTCAAAAAGAATGAACAATATGGTTGAATCTTAGGAATAAAATATTGAATTAGAAAGGTAAGATAGAGACTACCTGTCCCCGTCTTTTTTAAGATGGTAATTAATATAAGCAGTGTTACTCAGATGCACTGTGGCTGTACAGGAATGTGGACGTGCAGGCTAAACTCAGGGCAGTTACTGCTCATAGAAGAGGGTTAGCACGCAGCGCATAGATCTAAACTGCAGCTCATCTCTAACTTAAATGTTGATGTGCATTGCAGTTCATTGGGGGAACTCAGTAAAGCTTCTATCGTTGGTCTGAGATTCCAGTTTCTGCCTCAGCAGTAGTGAAAGGGCCTCAGAATATGTATGTCTAACTAAGTTCTTGCTGTCTCCTTCTGCTTTGGGGACCATCTTTTGAGAATCACCAACAGTACTTAAGTTAGGTGAGGGTTTATAGGTGTTTTATCCGATTTTATTATGTGCATATGTACACATATGGGGAGGCCAGTTGTGGATGAGAAAATATGCTTCGAGCCAAGGATTAATAATACAATTTTGGGTTTCTAAATTCTCTCTCGCTAAAAATTAGGATTCCATACTAAAAGCTCAGTCTTGGAAGAACTTCAAGACCATTTGAGGAGAAAATTGTGACTGGTTTTGTACAATAAAGCTGAAAGTTAACGTTTCCTTATCTGCACATCTGTGACTCGGCACTCCGATGCCTGGATGATTCTCAAATCAACCCTTAAGGCTCAGCAAAATGTTCAGACACGTTACTTCCTTTTCTCCCCTGCTTATCCTTCCCTAAAGTGCTTTAGGAAATTATTTTTCCCTTCTTTCAGATTTATTTAGATTCTGAGATAAACGCCGGATTTGTGCCTTGCTATATGACAGTTAATGGATTTGGGAAAATACCTCAATATAAAAATCTTGCCAACAAGCTCAGTCCAGAACCGATCAGTTTAGTTCAGATCCAGAACAGATCCCAACGAGTAAAACTGCACAACACTCGGGCTACGCTCTCCCTTCACCAACTGCCCTGACACGGAACCCATTAGCCGACTACTCAAAAACTCCCGCCGGCCAACGGCCCTTGCGCGCTGCAGGAAGCCTGTGGAGGCAGGCGTGGGCGAGGCTACAGGAGTCACTGCTCGTCGTTCATTGGCTTCCGCGCCGGAAGCTGCGGTGCCTCCCAGCTGCGCACGCGCCCTCTCACGTGCTTGGGAACACCGCCTTCAGTGCTGGGGCCGGCTGGCACCATGCTGCGGCAGTGCGCTCTGTGGGTGCTGACGCGCACCCGGGCCGGCCGCGGCTGTCGCCGCTACAGTTCGTGCTCGCCGAGCGCTAGTGGCGACGCTCGGGAAGCGCGGGCCTACTTCACTACACCCATCTTCTACGTGAACGCCGCGCCGCACATCGGGCACCTGTACTCCGCGCTGCTGGCCGACGCCCTGTGCCGCCACCGTTGTCTCCGAGTTCCCGGCTCTGGGTCCACGCGTTTTTCCACCGGTACGGACGAGCACGGCCTGAAGATCCAGCAGGCGGCAGCCACCGCGGGCCTGGCCCCGATCGAGCTGTGCGATCGAGTGTCTGCCCAGTTCCTGCAGCTTTTCCGGGAGGCTGGCATCTCCTCCACCGACTTTATCCGCACCACGGAGGCTCGGCACCGGGTAGCGGTGCAGCACTTCTGGGGTGTGCTGGAGGCCCGGGGTCTGCTTTACAAAGGGATCTATGAAGGGTGGTATTGCGCCTCGGATGAGTGTTTCCTGCCTGAGGCCAAGGTCACTCGGCAGGTGGGTCCGTCCGGGGATCCGTGTCATGTCTCTCTCGAGAGCGGACACCCTGTCTCCTGGACCAAGGAAGAAAATTACATTTTCAAGCTTTCTCAGTTCCGAGAACCACTCCAGCGGTGGCTTCGAAACAACCCTCAGGCGATCACACCGGAACCGTTCCACCAGGTAGTTCTTCAGTGGCTGGAGGAGGAGCTGCCTGATTTGTCCGTTTCTCGGAGGAGTAGCCATCTGCACTGGGGCATTCCAGTTCCCGGGGACGACTCGCAGACTATCTACGTGTGGCTGGATGCCCTGGTCAACTACCTCACTGTAGTTGGCTACCCGGATGCAGATTTCAAGTCTTGGTGGCCAGCAACATCTCATATTATCGGTAAGGACATTCTCAAATTTCATGCTATTTATTGGCCTGCCCTTCTCCTAGGGGCAGGGTTGAGGCCACCACATCGCATCTGTGTCCACTCGCACTGGACGGTAAGTGGCCAAAAAATGTCCAAGAGCTTGGGCAACGTGGTGGATCCCAGGACTTGCCTTGATCGCTATACTGTGGATGGCTTCCGCTACTTTCTTCTTCGGCAGGGCGTTCCCAACTGGGACTGCGACTACTATGATGAGAAGGTGGTTAAATTGCTGGACTCTGAGCTGGCAGATGCCTTAGGAGGGCTTTTAAACCGGTGCACTGCCTACAGAATAAACCCTTCTGGGACCTACCCATCTTTCTGTACTGCCTGTTTCCCCAGTGAGCCGGGGTTAATGGGGCCGTCAGTCCGTGTACAAGCAGAAGACTACGCACTTGTAAGTGCAGTGGCCACCTTACCCAAACTGGTAGCGGGCTATTATAACGACTTTCAGATCTATAAGGCTCTGGAGGCGGTATCCAGTTGTGTTCGGCAAACTAATGGCTTCGTCCAAAGGCACGCACCATGGAAATTGACCTGGGAGAGCCCTGCGGATGCTCCCTGGCTGGGTACCGTGCTTCACGTGGCCTTGGAGTGCTTGCGAGTGTTTGGAACTTTGCTTCAGCCTGTTACACCAAACTTAGCTGATAAGTTGCTGTCAAGACTGGGAGTCTCTACCACAGAGAGAAGCCTTGGAGAGCTCTACTTCCTACCTCGATTCTATGGACACCCATGCCCCTTTGAAGGGAGAAAATTGGGACCTGACACTGGGCTTTTGTTTCCCAGACTGGACCAATCCAGGACTCGGCTAGTGAAAGCCCATAGGACCTAGGAACTCAGCCCTTATGGCTGATGGTAAAAGATCAAATGTATTCTTTTTAAATTTTTCAGTAAAGTCGTGTATAAAGTGTATCAAATGAGCACATGTGTGTCCTCAAGGACCGAGTGATTCAGGTTCTTAACCCGGTTTTTCATTTCTCAGTGCGGGTAACCACTGTTGTTGTTTGCCAATGTCTCCAAGAGAAGGGTGGTTGAGAGCAGGACCGAGACACTGACACTGTTCCCTCACTGTTCCCTCTTCTTCGCCCAACCCAGGGTCCAGACTACCTCAGGGCTTCTGATCTTCAGGCTGACTTATCACAGTCCCTTCTTGAACTGAAACTAGGGTTGGAAGCTGCTTCTGTTAAACACAGAGTTTACTAGGATAGGACTTTAGGAGCCGGTTCCTAGACTAGATGATTTTTGCCCATGTTCATTTTCTAAGTTGCCTCAGTTATGATTTGTCAGCCCAGCAGTTGTGCTTTGTAATAGTACACTCCATCCAGTAGATGGCTCTGCTCTCGCACATGCAGCTCCTCGAGAGTGTCCTTTCAGAAGACAGTTATTTTCAGCTGTCTTAATTCACAGAATTTTAGAATTGTACTGTTCTTCTTAAAGAATAGCTTTGGAACCACTGCTATTTTAACAAAAAGACACTAGAATTCTAATTTTAAAACTACTAACATGACAAGTACAATAGGTTAATAAGTAAGTATGACAGGTTTGTTATATGATAAAACTATGAAGCTCTTGAGGTACACTGTGTATTACAGATAAAGTTTAGTAATGGTTACATGTTCATCTATAAAGCCCACCAAAGGGTTGTAGTGTCTTTATATTATTATCCACATACATAATTTACCTCGTGATTATTTTTGGTCACTCAGGATACATAATATAGGAATGATATATTGTAATTAGTAAATATATGTCAGTAATTTTTGTTGGTTACTTCTCTTTGAGACAAGCATTCACTGTGTAGTTTCTTATTCTCCTGCCTCCGTCTTTCAGGTGTTGGATTATGGGATGTGCCACCATGCCTGTCTTTTAACTTATTAAAGTGATTTTAAGCACCCTCTTTACACTTGTTCGGTTACACTTATTGATGGTGATGTTGAAGGGAGAATTTCAGTGTTCAGGACTGTCTGGGATTCAGGGCTGTCTCCAAGGCTTCATGAAAGAACACCCAGGGAAGATGTTACAGTGACAATAAGGGTAGTGGTTAGAATGTAGTAAATCAGCCTTAATGTCTCAAAGTAATGGGACGGCTAGGCCACAGTTTAAAATGAGCTTTACATTTTAAGTATGGCATTAAGCAGGAAGAGCTCACCATGGAGTAAACAATTGTGCTGGAAGTTTCTGCAGACTTATTCTAAGTGACACCATTTGTCTCTAGCTTGTTTTATTAAAGTGACGGATTGTAGGTTGCTAGGGAACACTGCATGGTAAGGTGAAGGACCATTTCCACAAGCTTTCCTTTTTACTCCTTATTATCATTTTGGGCCTTAGCTCATCTCAGGCCTCCACAGTTACCTGCTCAGATTAGTAGGGCAAACTTCTGGGGTACAGGGCAGTCTCAGGGCTCTAGTGATGCAAGGTAGTGTGTTTGCCAGAAAGACCGCTGGAGAACCAGTGAGATTCTAACCTCTCCTTTGGTGAGCCTTTACGGCAGTGTTGTAGTTTGTGTCATGGACCCACTGTCTTCCACAGGTGATCCTCCAATCCCTGTGGAGATTGTCTTGCTGTTGTTGGTTTTTGTAGCCTGTTATCTGTGAAGGCATTTAATTAGCTGCTATTAGACACAGATGGGAGACCAGAAAAGAGATGGCTTGATTTTTTAACAGCCAGGGCATTCAGAGTAGAAAAGTGGTAAATTGGATCCTTCTTCTGTGGTGATAAGGTCAGACAGATTTCTATAATAGGCGCAGTAGTGAGACAAATAGTCCTTTGACATTAGTGTTTGTCTTGATACAGCAGTTCAGATTGCCTAGTGGGGAATTACATTTGCTTGGAGGGATTGCCCTTCCAAGGTGATGGGATGGGGCTGTGTGTGCTTAATGTGGAGGTTTATAACCTTCCCTATTCCAGAAATGTTAAGACTTTATGTGGCATCTTTTAGGACCTTTTGCTATGAGGTCCCCACATCCCAGTACCTTTGTGACTCTTAGATACTTTGGGAGGTAGCATTACAGGAAGTGACAGCACAGATCAGGTGTTTTAAGGGGTTCACATTAGGAAGCTTTGACAGTGGGGTTGACCTAGAGCTTAGTTGTGGAGCACTTACCAAGCATGGAGGGCCCCAGGTTCAGTCCCCCATACTGCCAAACAAGTAACAGGTCTCACCTCTTCAGGCTCCTGTCCTCTGTCTACGGAGTCATGTTAGGAGCAGTAGGTAACCTTTATGTTAAACAGTATTACTGTGTATGTACTGTGAGGTATATTCTACAAACAAACTGTTAGGCACTTTACAAATTGGAAAAACCCGTGGCTAAAAAAGCAGCAAGTAGACAGTCTCTGAACTAATCTCAGTCATTTTATAAGGACTTGAGCTCCTCTGAGCTTTAGTAAGTGCAAACAGACTGTGAAGCTGCTGTGTAAGAGCATCAGCTGGAAGTTGGGCCCTGGAGCACAGACTTGTTTGATGGTTTTTTTGGTGAAGGTTCTAACAAATTGCAATAGAGTCCTTTAGCCTTAGAAGTTCTGATGCTGGAGTGGCTGTTAGTTGATCATGCAGGCTTCAAAAGACTCAAGAAGCAGACGTAGTGAGCTTATGAGATTATAGTAGGATGGCTTCCTGGAGTTGATTGCTCTGCTCCTATCTACCTAGTATGTGGTGTCAATGCACTGCATTGATGTCATCTTGGGTTACGGGGCAAGGCTCTTAGATGTGGCTAGTGAGCACTGATGTTTTATGGTAATTTATAATTGCCTTCTCGTGGCAATTTCCCATTGCCTGTAGTTAAGATGAAGAAAGTTCTTGTAGTTCTGGGTGATATGAACTTTGGTGGGTTCTTACCTTGTCTTTTACCCAAGTATTTGGAGACAGAACATTTTTTTTTTCTTTTTTCTTTTTTTCGGAGCTGGGGACCGAACCCAGGGCCTTGCGCTTGCTAGGCAAGTGCTCTACCGCTGAGCTAAATCCCCAACCCCCAGAACATGTTTTTTTGCAGCAAAGTTTTACCAGTTTGTGGGTAGGGGAGGAACTAAGGTCACACTAGGTCACCCAAGAGCAGAAATTGTAGAAGAAAGCCTTCAATTCTCCCCTAAAACTTTGAGCATATACAGCTGATCCTGTCCTCTGCTGGAGCTTTGGATGGGACTGGTGAACTTAAAATTTTGTTTTAAAGTTTATATTTGTGTGTTTGTCTTTGTGTGTGTAAGAGTGAGAGTGGGGTGGGGAGTGGAGGAATGGATGGGTGTGTTTGTATTCCTGGGTGTAGACATGTATAGAGGTCAAACAGTGGGTGGGGTGAGGGTGGGTGACCCTACCTTTGCACCCCATTTGAGTCAAAGTCTCTTGACTACTAAGCCAGGTTAGCTGGCCTTCACATTCTTCTGGAGACTCTCCTGTTTCTAGCCACTGCTTCCTTCAGAGCTTGCTGGCATTCTCAGCATTTAGGATCTGGGGATGAGAACTTGGGCTGTCAAGCTTGAAGGGTAAGCATGCACAAATTGAGTCATCTCCTTAGCCCCAAGGAACATAGTGACTTTGTTTACCAACTGCAAGTAGAAAATCGAAGCTCCAAGTGAGGTCTGACTTATTAAGGATGTTTGTTTTTTTAGTTCTTCACACTCATGAAAGTCTCAAGTGGGTAACTGGAAGGAAGCACTAGGAATAACTGGAAATGGAAGGGGCCTCTTTTCTCAGTACACAGTAAGGAAATGGAACAGCTACCCCACTCTTACATAAGCAGCTTGCTGCCTTTGTTAGTTGAGAATCACTGAGATACTGAACATGAAGATGACTTTCAAGACTTGGTTATGGTCAAGTTATAGATTGGAATAGTATGATTTTAATTCACTGATTTAATTGAAACAATAAATTTCTTACTTTTATTTTCTTAAATAAGGTCCCTCCCTCTCTATCCCCAATGGTCACTTTGTAGCCTTGGCTGTCTTGGTATTCACGATTTAGACCAGTCTGGCCTTGAACTCACAGAGGTTCACCTGTCTGTCTCCCAAGGGCTGGGATTAAAGGTATATACCAATATGCCTGACCATCACTTGATGAAAATATTTTTAAAGAAGCAGTTAAGTTTGGACAATTAAATAAGACAATTTTAGTAGTTTAGTTTCCTTTGAACTAGTCTGGAAGCTTCTATTGGTTAAAGTACATAGCTATTGATGCAAACTTCCCAAGCTTATTTGAAGCAAACCAGCAAAACAATACAAACAGCATTACCTAGTCAGATGAACAAGGGGAGAAAACTCAACCCGGAAAGTGGAAAAGAAAATGAAAAGGGCAAAGTGAAAGAAAATCTTGTGTAAGTAGAAAGCCTGCAAGGTTATAAATACAAACAAGTAGCTGTAACAGTATAAACTCTCATAACCTTGGAAGAGACAAGATTAAACCAGACAGCTGGAACAGCAATATGTAACACTAGATAATTCAAGCTGAGCACAAGGGACAGAGTATAAATGGAATAGTGCACCAAGTCATATCAGTTATGAACTTGTATGCTCTAACAACACAGCCTACAAGTAGAAAAAGCTAACATTGATAACTACATAAAAAATTCTGCTTAGGAGTTCAGGAAAATCATGCAATGAGAAGTGAAGACCACAGTAACTCAGTAACTGGGAGCCTTTGAATTTTGAATGCTTATTACATAGTAAGCATTTGTAGCAGACAAGTTTTCTGTCTTTAAATTTTTTTTCCATACAAGCCTGTTAAAATACCTGCAACTGTCAGTCAAATACACTTGGATCAGTAAGTTCTCTTAATGGCCATCCCTTCCCAACCCTCAGTTGGGCATAGTAGTACACACCTTTAATCGCAGCACTCTAGAGGTAGGAGCAGGGGGGATCTCTGTAAATTTGCTGAGCCTTAGCACACCTTAGCATGAACACCAGTCATAAATACTATGGAGGAGCATAACTGGATCCAAATACTGAGGTGGAAAGTATCTAAGAACCTTTCTGTAACTGGAACACATTAGTGTTTGCAGCTGAGGGGAGTTTGGATCAGAGTTTGATTAATAAAGTGCCAACAAAAACTTGCAAATCACCTTTTTCATGAAATGTGGACTATTCACTGATTTCTTTGTGTACTAAACCTGCTTATATTTTGATGCAAGTTTAAGCAATGTTTATGAACTATATATACCCTATGGCTTTTCTTTAACATTATTCCTTTATTGTTTTCAGAACAGTGCTCCAAATCTTCTAAGCCACAGCTTAGTGGGTCACATAGGGGAAGCAAAAGCTCCGTCAACAGTAAAAGGTTTCTAATCACACAGCCAAGACTTCAATGTGTGAGGAATGCAAGTGCCTCCAAGCACTCACCTGTTCGCATTGCATGACCTCATTGCAGCCTTGCTCCTCTACATAGAAAAGGGGCAACTTGCTTTGCAGGTACCTGACATGCCCTGCAACAATGGCTGCCAAATTTGGTGATATGGGTGAGAAATGCCTCCCCACAGGCTTGGGTATTTGAACACTTGTTCCTAGTTGGTGGTGCTGTTTGGGGATGGGTTAGTAGGACTTTGCTGGAATAAAAGGGGTTTTAGTGTTGAGGGGGATTTAGTATTATGTTTCTTTCCCCTACTTACAGTTTGCTCTGTCTTATGCTTGAGTCTGAAGAAATGAGCTCTCAAGCTTCCTGATCTGCTAAGCTGGACCTGCTGCTATTCCTCCCTGCCATAAAAGACTTTCCTATCTATCCCTCTAGGATGGGAAGTCAAAACAAGCTCTTTTTCTTTGTTGCTTTTGGTTATGGTAATCTATCACAGCAGCAGAAAGCAAACCTGAACACTGAGACACCAGGGCTGAGATGCAAAAATCCTTTATGTTAGAAATTGCTGTGTTTTTACTACTCAGAGGTTTTTTTTTTTTGTGCTCATGAGAATATAATGCTTTAAATATGAAAAAAAGCCCTTACTATTTTCCAGCAATCTTTCCTTAGCTCTTAAGAATCAATTCTGTTTATTATTTGGTTGTATTGGATCAGAGAGTTTTTAAAAAAATTGAAGTAGAAAGAGAGGGGAAGAAGGGATTTAAGGGAGACAGGAAATAAAGTAATGGAGTACATGTGGTAAGAAAGCAGAAGTGGGTAACTGAGGCAAAGGAAGGGAGCTTGCTGGAAGGGAAAGGGCAAAAGGGAGGGTGATAAGGGAGGGAATGGATGACAAGGTATAAGGATACCTGTATGAAGATGCTGCAGTATGATTACTTTCTATGGTAACCTGAAAAATTAATAAGTAGGAGCTGGAGGAATGCTGTGGTAGGATCCTCCAGAGCATCTGTGTGTGATTCCCAGCACACATGGAGCTCTCAACAGTCTACAACTTCAATTCTGGGGATCTGATGCCCTTTTCTGGCCCCCACGGGCATCAGACATGCACCTGTTGCACATACATGTGGGCAAAATTTCTTAGATGCATAAAAAACAAGTAAACCTGTACTGTTTGAATGAGAATGTGCTTATGGGCTCATGCTTCAGCTCCAGTTGGTGGAATCCTTTAGGAAGGTTAGAAGGTGTGGCTTTGTTGGAGGAAATAAGACAAAAATCTCTTGTCAATCCCAGTGTGTCCCTGTCTCCTGTTGTGGATCAAGATGTGAGCTTTCAGATGCCGCTCCATGCCTAACTCTACCATCTAACCCTCTGGAATAATAAGCCCAATCAAATACTTTCTTTCATAAACTGCCCCGGTCATGGTGTCTTATTAGAGCAATAGAAAAGTAAAAGAACATAAAAATAAAATAATAAAAATTGCTGTTTGAGTTGCTGACTTCAGTTTGATTTTTCAATCTGCAGTTTTAAATGAACTGCAGTTTGGGGTTAGGTCAGAATTTCCAACAATTTCTGAAATAATCCTAAACACTCTTCTGCCATTTTGTATTATGTATTAATATGAAGCAGCATTCTCAGCATTGGTGATTATGAAATAAAAATTGATTTTATAATCTGAAAAATGTTGAAGATTTTTTTTAAAGTTTTTTCATTTATTGAGTATTTTTTAAAATTTACATTTCAAATGTTATCCCCTTTCCCTGTTTCCCCTCTGGCAACCCCCTATCACATCCTCCCTTCCCCTGCACCCACTCCCTCCATCCTCCCCCCCTGGCATTTCCCTACCCTGGGTCATTGAGTCTTCACAGGACCAAAGGACCTCTCCTCCCACTGATGCCCAACAAGGCCATTCTCTGCTACATATGGGGCTGGAGCCATGGGTCTGTCCATGTGTACTCTTTGGTTGGTGGTTTAGTCCCTGGGAGCTCTGGTGGTCTGGTTGGTTGATATTATTGTTCTTCCTATGGGGCTATAAGCCCCTTCAGCTCCTTCGGTCCTTTTTTTGGAGCTGAGGACCGAACCCAGGGCCTTGAGCTTGCTAGTCCTTCAGTCCTTTATTTAAGAATCAGCTATTCAGCCAAGATCTAGCTCCTACAGATGTAGAATATTTTTACTGTTGGTACGGGTATGTGTGCATGTGATCTATGTCTTGGCACATGTATAGATGTTAGAAGAGAACTTTGTGAAGCTGCTCCTCTTTTTCTGCCTTTACAAGAGCTGGGAGTTGACCTCAGGACACCAGACTCACACTGAAAGCACCTTTGTCTGCAGAGCCACCTCACTGGTTCAGTTAATTATTTAAAGATCAATAAGCACATTCATCTTCGTATATACATTTTGTTTAGGCTTTAATAAATGGTAAGATTGTATGTGTACAAAAGGATTGTTTTAAAATAAATGTATGATTTATTGTCAGTAAATGTTTGACTTGTATATATTATACTATGTATATCCCGGAGTCATAGAAAATTGTCTTAGGTGAAAAGGAGTCACATATGGAGTAAGTTTAAGAATCTGCTAAAAATAAAAAGTATCTTGCATAAAGTCATGAGGCTAATAAGCATCTTTTTTTTTTTTTTCCCAGAGCTGAGGACTGAATCCAGAGCCTTGCACTTGCTAGGCAAGCGCTCTACCACTGAGCTAAATCCCCAACCCCAATAAGCATCTTTCAAATGACATTTTCCCAACACTTTACACATTTATCTTTAGACAAACATCAATATTCAAGTTTATTTTAATTAACTATTATAGTAACAAAGCTAGTGAATTTACTAGAGGTCACAAACAGTGAAATTTTATTTCATACATACAGTTTAATACAAATGAACATATTAATAAAACTTATTTACTTACTAACAGTTTAAATTCTATGACATCCATTCTTATAACATCTTTTCTAAAAGGATTGCAGAAACCAGGTCCTTTGGCTATTGTTATTTCCCATTATCTAAATGCCACATACTGGATAATTCTTGTAAATTTTACTTCGTAGCATAGTCAATACATTCTCATCTTTATAAAGTAGTAACTGCTGTGAACTGCAAAAAGAAATACTGAGTACTCAATCACATTTTAAAAGGAATAAGTTTTGTTAGATTTGAGTTTCACTTCAAGGAAATGGGGTAAAACCATCTTTATATAGGTAAAATATAAATGTAAAATATATTTTAAGAAATTAACTGTTTTAATATCCTTGTTAACTAGGAACATCAGGAAGCCTACATTTTAACGTTGGGTTTAAAATAATTTCTCTAGGGTCATGTTTGAATGCAGACAGACCTTGGTTAGCAAGGCATAATGTTAGGTTTTTCAAAAACTGCACAGTAGGTCATGAATGGCTGTGCACAGAGCACCTTTATATGCCGAACTTAGTAAACTAGAATAATGAACTGGCATTTATACTTAAAGTCCTATAAAGCTCATTTTACAGAAACTTCCTACTTTTTATAGAGGCAGACATTTTAGCATTAAGTCCTAGTTTCACTGTGGATGACTTTTTGCACGTTAGGCGAGTTCTACCACTGATCTATACCTGCTAGCCATTGTTTATTTCTAACTCATCATTGGAATTTAATTAAAATAAGCTCACTTTGATATTATAGAAGAAATCTGTAAGTACTCACAAGGTTAGTGACTGAAAATGTATATAGCTGGTTGCATGAAAGATGGTTGGTTGGATTTTCATGCCACTTTAAGGATTTTTATTTGGATGCAAAGGAAACATTTCTAACATTCATTGTGACAGTGTTTTGACCTAGTATAAAATATAAAAAAATGGTTGCATAGTGCTCAAGGGAATTTTTTAGTTAAACTATTTTTCACATAAAAATCAGTCTCTATAAGATAATTACTTCACACCAAAATTTCAGTAAAAAACATTTGGATGTAACTGATATCATAAATTAGTTTCCTAGCCTAAGAGAACATACTTTCTTTGGTAATTCATGGAAATCATATAGAGAGCTATTAACTCTCACATGAACAGACTGTATAAATGTAGAGCTGTAGCCCAGTGTAAATTTATTAGGAAACCACTATGATTTCAGATGGACAGACAGTAGTCATAGTGAAAACTTGCTCCGTAAAACCAAGTAATGAGAAGGGGGCCTAGTCAGGTTAAACCAAATTATCAGAAACCATCATTGGCAACTTTGTTGAGATAGACATTTAAATATTCAGTATTTAAAGGTGTGTATATCCGAGCTCAACAGTTTAAAACAAATTCTGTAAAGATTATACAGGTAGCTAGAACACAGGCTTAAACACCCCCCTGTAAACATGGGAATTTTACTGAGTTTATTTTCATTTTTCTTTTACCATCAGGATAGTAAATGTTATTTTAATTAAAAGCACTTTTCACAGTTTGCAATAGTCCAAGCAGAACTCTACCAAAGGGCAGAAAAGTTTCTGTGTATTAGTATCATTTAAAAATCTGTCTGCATAAAAGTTTATGTGTTGTTAAAAATGCTATGGTTATATACTCTGTAGCTGTGTTTATCTTGGTGCTGAAAACAAAAATCCTAATATTGATTAGCAAGAAACTCACTGTATTAAATCTAATTTCAAATTGTTAATTGATACTATAAATTTATTTTTCTATCTCCAAAGGACCAAGGAAAAAGGATGTAATTCAGCAATAATTTTTATGCTGATTAGACATTTCCTTTAGATAGTGGTTGTTTTAGAACTAAGGGTGAAGTTGTCAAAGATGGCTTATAAAAAGACCTTCGAAACTGAAAGCTAAACACTGATGTTTTATAGTTGTGAAAATTACTTTTGATACATTTGTAAAAATAGGAGCAAGGCATCCCAACATAAGCAGAGTAGTATCTTTTGAGGGATCACCTTAATATATTTTCATGTTATCTCCACTTAATATTTTATAGTCCACAGAGAGAAATATAGTGATATATAATCTTTACAGAAATGAATGAAAATGTGGAAGTACAATATATTTTAGGAGAGAGCATAATTGCCTGAACTAAACTAGGTAACAAAAACTCTTAAGTTTTTCTTTAAATGGAAAATACAATTACTCTCAGACTCTTGGAATTTATAAAGGTTTTAGAAATGCCTGTTATTCATTGAATAAGCCTGAATAATAAATATGGGATTAAAATGTATACTGAAAACTGGTAAGCTGAACATCAAATATAGTTTCATGATATTTTGGCCAGGGCTCTGGTAACAGATTATATATGGCATGTTACTTTCAAAGTAACTCTAACAAAAGAAAATACCTTTAAATAGATGGAATGGCCTTAGGATGTATGAAGATACTATCTAATATACAATACTATTACATTTTATTCATAGACATGTATTTTAATCCCAAAATATTAGGATCACATACCCCAAATATATATGTACACCCATGAGTATATTCATCATCCTTTATGAGACAGAATAAAAAAATAATTCAAGTTATTTGGGAGTCTCTTTTCTGATATAAGAACTTTCAAATTTATAATTCCTATTCTTTCCCAGCAGAAGTATAAGACATATTAATTCTTGGGAGAAGATGCAAATTTAAAATGTTGAAGTTCTAGTATTTCCTAGAAGTACTGTACTATTAAATTTCATTAAAGTCTAAGATACACTTCCATGTAGTTAATTGAAATATTGCTGATTTATGTAACTATTGTTTTTACTAACCCAAGCTTCTGTCAAAGGAGTAAGTTTTTTTTTACAGAAGTCACAACATCTGGTAAATAGAAGGCATTGACTTAAAAGATAGTAGACTTATTTTTTAATGTTAAAATTCTAATTATTGTGGCATATTTTTTAATTTTTAGAAACTTCTCTCATTCCATAACAGCAGGCAATCATACATAGCTTCTTTGCATTTAAAAATAAAACTGTGTTATGGGAAAATTCTAATGTTTTAAAAGCCTATAAGCCTCACAAAGAACCGAATGAATGAAAGATAAAATACTGACAGTATCGAATCTGACATGATGTGATTACAAATTATAATCCCTAAGATGCTATGCCCTATGAGCAACTCTACTTCATGTATAAATGACAGCAAAGGGCCACAAATAGATAATCTTTCAGGACATTTAAGGATAGTTTCACTTTGGCCACAGTAACCATATACAGTAAGTGGTTATAATGTGACAGGTTTATGGATTTTTTTGTAGCACAAATACTGCTTTACATCAATGTTTGTAAAAACTTGTAAGGTAGAGTTTGAAATGTGTTTTTCTCAAAACCACTTAATATAGGTAAAATACACATGAACACAAATGTAGTGAAACCAGGATAATGTAGAAAGTAGAATATACACATCATCTCCCTAACAAGATGGTGTCTGCTTAAATTAGACCATAAGCAAAAAATGGTCTGCTAGTAAGTATTTTTATATATGCCAGCTACAGATTTGTCTAAATTATGAACCTTTTGGAATAAACCTGAACATTTAAACATCAAAGCTGTTTGTAAGTGTATGTGTGATGACCATGCTGGGTAGCCAGCCAGATGATGATGTGTAAGAGAGTTGTTGTCTTAGAGACAATTCTGTCTTGTTTGTTATGGCTTATAGCTCTATAGTACTTAAGTGGTGGAGTTAATAAAGGAAACCATGATTTAACTCTGCATCTCCAATGTTTTGGGTACTAAGATTTCAGAAATTCTCTTAAAAAAAAAAAAAAACCAAAAACATTTAACCTTAAGCATATCCCCAAACCCATTTGTTACTAGACCACATAGGGGCCTCGTTATTTTCTATTTCTGGACAAAACGCTTCTCCAAGAGTCTACTTAACAAAGTCAGTACAGGAAGGTGGAGTGGAAACTGAATCCTCTGCTCTGAAATCTTTTCTAGGATGAAAGTGTGGGCTTCGAGAATATCGAGGTTTCAAACCCACAGATGAAGGCTGAGAAAAGCTTCTTCTCACAGAATGTAACCTTGGTTCCTAGTAAAAGATTTAAAGAAAATTAGGGTTTTTCATGCACTTTAAATATTATAATTACTTACGGGAAAGATTTACAAAAAACAAGACTGATTGGGTCTGGATATTTTTTAAGATAGCCTTGGGGATCTAACCTAGGCCTGTGTGTGCTACTCAAGCTTGGCCAACCACTGAGCTACATATATCCCCAGCTTAGGGTCCGGATTCTGAGTAAAGTGTTCTTCAGGAAATGCCTGAGGGGTAGGCTAACTTGATAATAAGCTACTAGACAGGGAGGCATCCTGTGGCTGTAAAGAAATCACATATAAAGGGTCTGAGGATTGCCATGGTCACTGAGATTTCTAAATGACATTATATTCTCATTACATCATCCCTAAGCTTTGGTTACATTTATTTTTGTTTAAAAAAAGTATGTGCTTATGCTATATAAGATTAGAATTAGATCTAATGGATAAGAAAGTACTATCGAGAGAAAATCAGCAGATTATTAATATACTACTTAATAGATAAACATTTTGTCTGTTAGGCAAATCACTTAGTGATGAAGCTTTGTTCCAACAAGTGACTTTTCTTTGATCTACTGCAAAATAAAAAAGATTAGCAGAGATATCCCCCTGCTTAAAACATTGAAAATAGGGAAATTTACTAAGGAATCTTACATGCTAAATGCCTTCTTTAGAGCATCTAGGGGAAGCAAATCCTGTTGCCCAGAAATCCTACCAATTGTTCTCCTACTTTAAGTGATATGAGTTCAATATTGTGATTAAATAAAGCCATCAAGGAGGTAGTGGCTGTGCCATACTAAATAAAACGTTTGAAGTGGCACCTAAATTAAATCAATTGCATCTGACTATAATGTACAATTAAAAGCTATAGATAAAATTTCTAAGAGTAAAAAGCAAAACTTCTCTAAAGGGAAATTTAACAATGTATAGTTTCAAGTTCTATGCTATGAGCATTTAGTGCACTCTTCGGACCTACTAGAACTTGGAGCATATCTAAGTATCAGGAGGAAATTCATGAGTTAGTTTTAAAGTGTAAAAACAGATCTGGATGCTTCCAGAATTAAACATGCTTTAATTGTGATGCTACAAAATAGTCTTCTAATTTGAAAAGAATGTTACAATGTACTATAATAATCATAAGCTAAAGAAAGCTTACCAAAATGAGTATTATAAGACAATTTTCTCCAGTGACATCGGGACTTATTTTCCAAATTTTTTTTTTACAAATTTTTTTGAGTTAAGGAGACCATAAGACAATTATGATAATGACAATTATCTTAGAATTAGATAAAATTTGGGGCCAGAGAGATGGCTCAGTGGTTAGAAGCATGCACTGCTCTTCTAGTGGATATGAGTTTGATTCCTAGTACCCATGTTAGCTGGCCTACAACTGCTTGCTTCTCCAGCTCCAGGGGGTCTGACACTTCTGGTCTCTGCGGGTACTTGCACTCACATGCACATAACCATACACACATGCACAAGTGCACAAAATTACAAATAATAAAAAATTGGAAAGGAATGAGATAAAATTATATATACATACATATACATATATATGTGTGTATATCTATGTATCTATTATCTGTATCTTTTGAATCTAGTACCCATCACTAGGATATAATAAAAGTATGCGTGAGTAACTGTTCCCCAACTAGCAGAGCTGTAGATGTAGTTCAATGGTAGAGCTAAGATAACAAGACTAAACTGAGGGATTATAACAGACTAATGAATGCCTACATTATAGCTATTAGCAAAAATGGAGAGGAAGAAGGAACAAATGTTGGTGATGAATTTTGTTTCAGAAGTATTTTGAGATGTGTTATGTTCCCAAGACTGGGTGGCATAGGCTTTTGTTGTCTGAACTAAAGGTTTTCCGGGATACTCTAGAAGCTTGCTACTTACCATGAGTTTCTTATATTTTCCAGAATGCTTACTTGAACAATACTACTTTTAAAGAGTGATCTAAAAATTCTAGAGTAGCCATAATGACACTATTTGCTTAGGAAACTGGTTTGTATACTTGGGTTGCTTGATAAAAGCATGTTGAAATAGATTTGTATTTCTCATGATTTACTCTGTTTTAGAATTTAAATATTTTTTGATTAGACTCCTGTTGTTGTAAAAATATAAAAACAAAAAAGAGTATTGTTGTCCTTTACCCCGCTAGGTCCACACCGCGGTGGTGCCCAAGATATCTGCTAGATATCTTGGCGGAAACACATCCCAACTCCTCTGCGGCCCAGTGTCTCTTGCCGCCGCACACTTTCCTACACTCAAACCCTCACATAAAAGAACACACAACACAATAATCTTTGACCCCATTGATAAGATATAATTGCCCACTTAAACCTACAAAGCCCGGTACCATCCATCCCTTAAGAACATTGATAACAACCTGTAAATACACAGCGCAGAATCTTAACATCACCTGCCATGGCTTCTCCCCCATCTCTCTCCTCTGTCCTTTCTGATCCAGTCTCCTCCTCTTCCTTCAAACTTCTCTCCCGCCCATCCTTCCTTCTCCTCCAATGACAGGCCTCCTTCTATCCTGTACCTAGCCCTCACCTGTACTTTACAAATTCAATGGGGAAAAGGTTCTGGTGAAGTCACCTGATTCCTGAGTATGTGACTAGGCAGCTGTCCTTGGGGCAGTGGAATTAGCATCAAAATACAGATAACTTCAGGGCAAACCACAACATTTCCTTTTTGTCCAGTTAAAAAGCCTTTTCACTTATATATAAATTGAGTACAATTATTACCATTCTACAATTTATAAAGCATATGATATACTCAACACCGAGTCCATCACTATATCAGTTAGACAGAACATTTAATTATTCATTTCAGCTTGAGAAAGGCTTAAAAATCTATATTATATCTTGGCTAGCTTGTATACTATCTGATAACTATCCAATAAAATATGTATATTCAGAGTTAAACAGCCTAATAGGCTATGAGACTATAATCAGTCTTCAACCCTGTCAGAAATCTGAGAATGACCAAATATCTATACACAAAGGAAGCCTAACACAGCTTCCAGAACTGAGAGGTTGTAGAGACAAATCTCCACTAGCACAGTCCCCTGTTAGCAACATGTGAGCTCAAGTCTTCAGCCTTCTGGCCCAAAATCAACTGACAGACTCTTGAAATGCAGATTTTGAAGGGCTGATCACCCTGTCTTGACAGGGTTTATCAAATGTGCTGCTTTCAGTTATCCAATTGTGTAAGAAGGTGAGGCCAAACTTTGACCACTCAGAGTGAGGCACAGGTCCTCTTTGCTTTAGGAATAAAATCCCTGTTAGCAAGATCAGTCAAACACATGACAGCTACTGCTCCTGAGGATACTCATCCACAGATGGTGAGGATGCAAACTTGCATAGACACCATGGAAATCAATGTGGAGACTTCTTATTAAGATAGGACTCCGCTTACTTCGATATCCAGCTGTACCATTTGGTCACATACCCAAAGGCCACTACATCCTACTGCAGAGGTACTTCCTCAGATATGCTCACTCATTACAGTTCTACTCCTAACAGCCAGAAACTGTAAACTCCCTCCATGCCAGTGACCTGATGACTGCAGGAAGAAAGTGTATAGTGCACCAGGATCATTACTTGGTCACTGACAAAATGAAATAAGTGGGGATGGTGGCACATGCTTTTAGTCCAGAACTTGGTAAGCAGAGGCAGGCAGATCTACAGAGTGAGTTCCAGGACATCTAGGGCTTTAAACAAAAACCTGTTTCAAAAAAAAAAAAAAAAAAAAAAAAAAGAAACTAACAAAAAGTGAAATCATGAAACTCAAATAGATGCAGCTAGGAAAACTTGCCCTGAGTGAGATGACCCAGACCCCAAAAGACAAGTGTAGACTATATTTGCCTATGTGTGGATATCAGCTGTTAGGTCTTAGATAAGTACAGAGGAGGAGCTGTGGGAAGAACTGGATCACTCTGGGATGGGGCTGGTAGAAAAGCATAGTTATGGATGGATAGGGGCCACTGGAATGGGAGGATGGAAGGAGAAGGGAAGAGGGGAGTGAGAGAAAATATGGGGAGGATTAGTTAAACTTCAGGGCCTTTTGAGGAGTTGTATGGAAATCTAATACATTAGAAGCTTCCTAAAATATATACATGTATGAAGGTGATTTAAATGAAATTGCCAAATACTGGGTGGAGTTAGAGGACCAACTGGACATCTTTTCTTGTCAAATGAAGACTCCAGTTCTGGGACTGGGTTATATCCAATCAAGTTGTGGGCCAAAGGTGCTCTCTGGGAGCCCCTACAGAACCCAGGCTGTTGCCAAGGCTATTGGATGCTCTCCACACACTGAGGTTAAGGCCCCACTGTTGAAGACACCCACACAACTCAGTGAACATGGAGAAGTCAAGCTGGTGCCTATGTAGAGCTTCTACCCCTACTGACTAGTGTTCAGGGTACTGGAAGGTACTCTGTACACTACCAAAGGAGAAAGATAAATACCAACTCAGTTACAAAACATCTGCTTTACAATGGTTGACCTACAAGCAAATTATGCTAGTTCAATAGTGGCACAAGGGGGAACAAAATACATGATGAAACACAGACGAAAGATGGGGCAGAGACTGAAGTAAAGGCCATCCAGAGACTGCCCCACCTGGGAATCCAGCCCATATGCAGCCACCAAACCCAGATGCTATTGCGGATGCCAAGAAGTGCTTGTTGACAGGAGCCTGATATAGCTGTCTCCTGAGAGGCTCTGCCAGAGCCTGACAAATACAGAGGCGGATGCTCACAGCCAACCATTGGACTGAGCACAGGGGCAATGGAGGAGTTAGAGAAAGGACTGAAGGAGCTGGAAGGAATTTGCAACCCCATAAGAAGAACAACAATATCAACCAACCAGAACCCTCAGAGCTCCCAGGGACTAAACCAAGAGTACACATGGAGGGACCCATGGCTCCAGCCATATATGTAGCAGAGGATGGCCTGTCAGGCATCAATGGGAGGAGCAGCCCTTGATCCTGTGAAAACTTGATGCCCCTGAGTTGGGGAATGCCAGGGCAGGGAGGATGTAGGGAGTGGGTTGGTGGGTGGGGGAGCAACCTCACAGAAGCAGGGGGAGGGAAGATGGGCTAGGGGGTTGCTGGAGGGGAAACAGGGAAAGGGGATAACATTTGAAATGTAAGTAAAGAAAATACCTAATAAAAGAAAAATAGTGGAACAAAACGTGTGGTACTAACCACCCAGTATCTGGCTGAATTTAAGGCTCATCTATGAGATGGAACCCATCCCTGACACTGCCAAGAGACGACGGCTAAGAAAAAAAGTACTTCCGGAGGGATTTTTTTTTTTTTAATCTCAAACTGCTTGTCTGGGCTTTTTTTTTTTTTTTTTTTTTAAATTTTAAAACTTTTCCCTTTCCTACCTCATAGGGCTTTTGCTTATATATATTGAGGTTTTGTCTTTGCAGTTTATTGTAATGCTAAGTGCTGGCCCCCAAGATCGGGAGTCTGCACATAGCTTCTGGGAACCTGCCCCCAGTTAATTCTGATTGGCAAATAAAGATGACAGCAGCCAATAGCTGGGGAGAAGAGAGATAGGCGGGGTTTAGGTTTTCTGGGCTAGGGACCAAGTGTCATGGCCTTTGGGCCTAGAGAACATGGCCCTGAGGGTTGCCTGGTTGGAGCCCAAATGAAGCATAGCAGTAACTTAGGAAAGTGGATTCTAACGGCATAGAGAGTAGGCAGTTAGTTGCCCAGCTGTTGTGCTGCTTAAAGTGTAATAAAATATAAGGGCTGTATGCGTCATTCATTCGTGAACATAAGTGGTCTACCATGGGTAGAAACCTTGTGCCGGGAGTTTTAATAATTAATTGCTACAGATTATGACTTCTCATTTATGTTTCTATGGGATTTTGTCAATGTGTGTGTCTCTGTGTCTGTATCTGTTTATTGTTCTTTTTCTTTGGCTCTTTGTTTTTCTGTTTGTTTTGTCTTGTACTATTCAAGGTTGTTTGATTTTTATATTATTATTTATTTATTTTAGATTCTTGTTTTTTGATGAGAAAGGATGTGGATTTGGGTGGATGGAGAGGTAGGGAAATCTGGGAGGAACTAGGGGAGGGAAATCCTAATCTGAATATATTATATGAAAAAATTTATTTTCAATAAACAAAACAAAGCCCTGCCTGGTGGGTCTGCTTGCTTCTCATGCTTGTGTAGGAATAAAACGTTACCCTCTGAAAACAAGACCAGCCCTGGCAGCATAAGACTGATTCAGTGGTTTTTCATGCATAGTAAAAGACACTAGGATTTGACTTCATAAATGAAATGATTCTATAATTGCAGGTTTTAGAAGGAGAAAGGGCTTTCGTCTGGATATGCAGTCAAGTTTAAGCAATGGTTAGAATGCGAATAACAAGTTAAGTCGCACACGTCTGAGTGTGGCCTTTGGAGCACAGTCGGCTCTCAGATGACAGCTTTGAGTCTAATGCTATACTTCTAGGCCTCCCTCAGAGGATGTGAGGAATTGGTTTTAGGGCCCTAGGAAAAAGCCCAACTGGTTACTAACCAAGTCCTTTTCATAAAAAGATACAGTATTTGCATGTAATTTGCATACATTTCATATATTTGAGCCATCTCTAGATTACGTATAATACTTCATACAATGTGACTATTATATAAATAATAATAATATGGTATTATTTAGGGAATATCAAGAAAAAGTATCAGTTCATGTTCAATACAAATATAATTCAATATTTTTATCTACAGTTGATTGAATCTGCACATATAAAACCCATGGATAAAACAAGCCCCCATAGTTTGTAATGTGCTCAGACACTTAAATTTTAATGTCCCTGGAAGTTGAGGTTATATCACCTACATTTCTAGAACTTCACTTTTGAAAAGTAGTTTTTGAAAGATGATTTAAGTTTATTAATATGTAAAATAAAAAATTAGACAATTTTAGTTATTTTTTGCTGCTCCCTTTCATGCTCATGTCTTCTGAATAGTGTTTATGACTAGCACATATAGTCGATACCTGGAGGTCTGTGGATGTAGTTCAGGAGGTAGAGTGTCTAGAGTGCACGAGACCTTGGGTTCGATCCCCAGCATCAGATGAAATTGGGTGTGGTATCACACGACTACAATTCTAGTATTCAGAAGGTAGAGACAGGAGGATCAGAAGTTCAAGGTCAATCTTAGCTATGTTTGGGGCCAACCTAAGCTACATGAAATTGTTTCAAAAACAAAAATCTAAACAAAAATCCCCAATAATCCAAAACCCAAACCAAAGTTTGGAACAAGGATGAACGAACTACTACTGACTACCACAAGGACTTGAGAAACAGGACTTGACAGAATTTTTTCCAGAGGTAAATGATCCCCGTTTCTTTCCTTTTGTTTATAAAATTTACTTTCTCTTGAGGCTGGAGAGATAGCTCAGCAGTTAACAACACAGAGGACCCATGGTCAAGTCCCAGCACCAACATGGCAGCTCTCAACTGTCTGCAACTACAGTTCCAGGAAATGCAATGTCCTTTCATGGCCTCTAAAAGCAGAAGGCAGGCATATGGTACACAAACATATAGGCAGGCAAAACACTCATTTGCACAAAATAAAAAAGTTATTTTTATTTATATATGTTGTCTTATGGTTTTTATTGCTGTGTTGAAACACCATGACCATGCCAACTCTTACAAAGGCAAACGTTTAACTGGGCTGGCTTACAGTTCAGAGGTTTAGTGCATTATCATCAGGGCATGAAGCATGGCGGCACACAGGCGGATGTGGTGCTGGAGAGGTACCCGAGACTTCTCCATCTGGATCCTCAGGCAGCAGGAAGAAAGAGTGACACTGGGCCTGGCTTCTGAAACCTCAAAGTCTACCCCAGTGACACACTTCCTCCAACAAAGCCACACCTACCTCCAACAAGGCCACACCTAATAGGAATAATGTCACTCTCTATGAGCCTACAGGGGCCATTTTCATCAAACCATCACATATATATATATATATATATATATGTGTTCTTGTCTTTATATGCACCATGCGGTGTCCACAAAAGCAGAAAACAAGGCCAGATTTCCTGGAACTAGACCTAATATGCTGGGAACAAACTCCAGGTTCTCTGTAAGAGTACTAAGTACCCTTACCTGCTGAGCTATCTCTTTAACCCTAGGGCCTTGATTTCTATGAAGATAATGAAAATCAAGACACATCTGCTGCTCATCAATAAGTGAGCAATAGAGGATTTGCAATTCTGAGTTCATGCAATGATAGTTCAAAGATTACTAATCATAGTATAACTTGACAAGTTCCTAAGCATGGTTTATTTCTGAGCAAATAAGTAGTTAGCATGATATACAAGACCCTATTTAGACAGACTTTAATTGCAAGTCTGTTTTATACAAAATAGAGTAAACTACTTTGCAAATAACAGAAAAAATGTTCAACATTATATACTGTTGGTTACATTTATCCACAGTACATAAAGGTATTTGGTTTAAATGATTTTTAACGAAAAAAGATCAACTGGCAGATGCATATGAAAATGTTCTATAAAAAAAGTTTGGGGATGTTTCCTCCAGTAATTTAGAAGACAATAAAGGGAGCTGAATTCTCTGTAATAGGTCTACCCAACACAAGCAAACATGACATATAATTTAAAAAGTAATACTTATAAAGTGATGGATACATCAAATTGATTGTATGGTGTTAGATTTATTATATTCCAAGTCAGAGTTAAGTGTTTATTGTTATATTTTAAAGGTTAAGATATCTTTTTACATTGAAAAAATTTCATATATTCTGATCACTACCCCAACCCCAACTTTTCCAGATTTTCCCCAACCCACACAACTCTACCATTTCTGTTTTATATTTTTGGGTTATTTTCTCTAAAACAAGTTTTAGCTTCCGAGGTCTTGTCAAAAATCAACAATTGCATTCCCTCCCACATCTCTGCCTTTTTCATATAACGGTATGCTCAGAAGACGGAGCCACTCCCATGCTCACTAGTGCCAGCAGACACCTGGCAGCACTGCAGATGGAGAGCGGAGGCTGCACTCTACACTTACTCTCACAAAGTCAATGAGATAAAAAGCCAGGGGTGGTGGTACATGCTCATAAGCCCAAGATTCTAGAGGTAGAGGCAGACTGATCAAGGGTTCAGAGCCATTTCCTGCTAAACAGCAAGTTTGTGGCCTGTGTGAGCTACTTGAGACCCTATCTTAACTTTCCCCCATCAATAAAGACAGAAATATAGTAACTTTAGTTACATAGTAACGTCTGAGCTAAATATTTGATGTGGAAAGAACTAAATATTAACAAGGAATTACATTTTTGTATGTTACAAATTAGATTTTGGTCATCTTCCTTCAGTTAGAAATATATACACAAAATTCTGCTCTTCAAAATCTATGTGGTGATCTATCAGTTGCTTTATACTTTCAACAAAGGTTAATGTATGAAATAAACCTCCAAAACCCACCTGTCAAAAATAAGAATATCTCTAGCCTTGTATTTTGTCTAAACTTAGAATTGGTTATAGAATTTTTAAAGCACATTGCTTGTTAATAATATATTAATGTCATGATAGTTCTAATTAATATATATTTTCTGTTATTCTGTCACTGAGAAGGGGCAATAAAATAGACATTGTGGGTGGACAGAGGGAGGGGACTGAGTGAGGGTGGGTGTTGAGATGGGAAAAGGAGGAATCAGGTTGGGAGAAGATGGAGGAAGAGGGTACTGGGAGAGACAGTTGGAATAAGGCGGGAGGGGGAGTGAGACTTCTGGAATGAGCTAGAAACTTAGGGCAATGGAAACTCTCAGGAATCTCTGAGGGTGACCCTAGCTAAGACTCCTAGCAATGGGGTATGTGGACCCTCAACTGGCCATCTCCTGTAACTAGGCAAGATTTCCAATTGAGGGATTGGAACACCAACACAGCCATTCAACCTACAATTTGTACTGCCTAAAATTTGTGCGGGGGGTAAAGATGGAGCAGAAATTGAGGGAATGGCCAGTCAATGACTGGTCCAGCCTGAGACTCATACTATTAGAGTGAGCCTGACAACGTGCAGATAGGAGCCTAGTGTAATCGTCATTGCATAGGGTTCACCTAGTGACTGGTGAAAACAGATGCAGAGCTCCACAGCCAAACATAAGGTGGAGCTTGGGGAATCCTGTGGAAAAGGAGGAGGAGGAGGAGGAAGAGGAGGAGGAGGAGGAGGGGGGAGGAGAAGGAGGAGGAGAAGGAGGAAGGGGTGGAAGAGGAGGAGGAGGGGATTTTAGATTTCTAAACTAAGGTTAAGGACACCACAAGAAAATCTACAGAATCAACTAATCTGGGCCCATAGGGACTCACATAGACTGAATTGCCAACCAGGGAGCTTGCATGGGACTGACTTAGGCCCTCTGCACATATCAGGAAAGCTACACAACAGTTGGGTAGCTTGGTCTTCATGTGGGACTCCTAATAGCAGGAGTAGGGGCTGTCTCTGACTCCACTGCCTACCTTTGGATCCCTTCCCCCTGGGCTGCCTCTTTAATCCTTAATAGGAGAAGATGCACCTAGTCTCACTACAACTTGATATGCCAAGGCGGGTGATATCCATGGGAGGCCTCCTGTAGTGATAATTTTGGTTTCTGTAAAAACACAGAAAGGTAATGGGAATATGTTTTTGTTCTAATCCCAGGTGTGGGATGTATATGGGACTGCTTTAGATTGTCCATAGCTGCTGACAGATTTGCCCCTTACTCTAGCAGAGGTGTGGTTCTTACAGCTGCAGACAGTGTCTGCAAGTGTTTGACATTTGTAATTCTGAGGACTCTTGAGAAGGTATCAAAAGACTAGAGCCACTTCCGGTTTCTAGCTGGGGCCCGAACCTCGCTGATCCTGGCCCACAGCTCCTTGCTCCCAAACCCCGTGGGAGAGAGAGCTCATCGCCCAGACAGGTGGGCACTCCTGATACTGCAGGGCAGGAGAGACTTCCAGTACTGCCCACCCTTTCCCACATCCTTGGCCCAAGAGGAAACTGTATCAGGCCTCTGGGAACAGGAAGATAGGGGCATTCAAGCTGTAGGAACACTGTGGTCCAGACTCCGCCCGGATATGAAGGGACCCGGTCAAACAGCTCCCTGCACCCAAATCCCGTGGGAGGGAGAGCTAGACCTTCAGAGGGGCAGACACGCCTGGGAAGCCAGAGGAGACTACTCTCTGCCCACATTTCTGACTCTAGAGGAATACGCCTAGCACCGTCTGGGCCCCCTGTGCACAGGGACCCGAGAGAAGGCGGGGCAGGCCCTTCTGGTTGCTGCCCTCACGGAGGGCTGAAACCCGGCTCTGAGGAGCAACTTCAGGCCTGAGGCTAGAGGTAAGACCAACTATTCTGCTCCAAGTGACCTGCCTGGTGGACTCAGGACACATGCCCCACAGGAACAGCTGAAGACCAGTAGACAGGAACGACTACATGCCTGAAAGCAGAACACTTTGTTCCCATTACTGGCTGAAAGAAAACAGGAAAACAGGTCTACAGCACTCCTGACACACAGGCCTATAGGACAGTCTAGCCACTGTCAGAAATAGCAGAACAAAGTAACACCGGAGATAATCTGATGGCGAGAGGCAAGCACAGGAACCCAAGCAACAGAAACCAAGACTACATGGCATCATCGGAGCCCAATTCTCCCACCAAAGCAAACACTGAATATCCAAACACACCAGAAAAGCAAGATCTAGATTTATAATCATATTTGGTCATGATGTTGGAGGACTTCAAGAAAGACATGAAGAACTCCCTTAGAGAAACGCAGGAAAACATAAACAAACAAGTAGAAGCCTACAGAGAGGAATCACAAAAATCCCTGAAAGAATTCCAGGAAAACACAAACAGTTGAAGGAATTAAAAATGGAAATAGAAGCAATAAAGAAAGCAACACAGGGAAACAACCCTGGATATAGAAAAACCAAAGGAAGAGACAAGGAGCCGTAGATACAAGCATCACCAACAGAATGCAAGAGATAGAAGAGAGAATCTCAGGAGCAGAAGATTCCATAGAAATCATCGAATCAACTGTCAAGATAATGTAAAACGGAAAAAGCTACTGGCCCAAAACATACAGGAAATCCAGGACACAATGAGGAGATCAAAGCTAAGGATAATAGGTATAGAAGAGAGTGAACATTGCCGGCTCAAAGGACCAGTAAATATCTTCAACAAAATCATAGAAGAAAACTTCCCTAACCTAAAGAAAGAGATGCCTATAAACATACAAGAAGCCTACAGAACTCCAAATAGATTGGACCAGAAAAGAAACTCCTCCTGTCACATAATAGTCAAAACCCCAAATGCACAAAACAAAGAGAATATTAAAAGCAGTAAGGGAAAAAAGTCAAGTAACATATAAAGGCAGACCTATCAGAATCACACCAGACTTCTCACCAGAGACTATGAAAGCCAGAAGATCCTGGACAGAAGTCATAAAGACCCTAAGAGAACACAAATGCCAGCCCAGGTTACTGTATCCAGCAAAACTCTCAATTAACATAGATGGAGAAACCAAGATATTCCATGACAAAACCAAATTTACACAGTATCTTTCTACAAATCCAGCCCTACAAAGGATAACAAATGGTGGAGCCCAACACAAGGAGGCAAGCTACACCCTAGAAAAAGCAAGAAACTAATCATTTTGCAACAAAACAAAAGGAAGACAAGCACACAAACATAGTCTCACATCCAAACACAAATATAACAGGGAGCAACAACCACTATTCCTTAATATCTCTCAACATCAATGGACTCAATTCCCCAATAAAAAGACACAGATTAACAAACTGGATGCGCAAGGAGGACCCAACATTTTGCTGCCTACAGGAAACACACCTCAGAGACAAAGACAGACACTACCTCAGAGTAAAAGGCTGGAAAACAACTTTCCAAGCAAATGGTCTGAAGAAGCAAGCTGGAGTAGCCATTCTAATATTGAATAAAATTGATTTTCAACCAAAAGTCATCAAAAAAGGAAGGACACTTCATATTCATCAAAGGAAAAATGCACCAATATGAACTCTCAGTCCTAAATATCTATTATCTGTATGTATATGGTTCCCCAAATACAAGGGCACCTACATACAGAAAAGAAACCTTACTAAAGCTCAAAACACACATTGCACCTCACACAATAATAGTAGGAGATTTTAACACTCCACTCTCATCAAAGGACAGATCATGGAAACAGTAGTTAAAAAGAGACGTAGATAGACTAAGAGAAGTCATGAACCAAATGGACTTAACAGATATTTATAGAACATTCCATCCCAAAACAAAAGGATATACTTTCTTCTCACCACCTCATGGTACTTTCTCCAAAACTGACCATATAATTGGTCATAAAACAGGGCTCAACATATACAGAAAGATAGAAATAATCCCACGCGTCCTATCAGACCACCACAGGCTAAAGCTGATGTTCAATAACAATAAGGAAAGAACGCCCACATACACATGGAAGTTGAATAACACTCTACTCAATGATAACCTGGTCAAGGAAGAAATAAGAAAGACAACATATCCAAAC